>NC_057805.1:32561099-32861099 GCF_018294505.1 Triticum aestivum
CGCCGCCGCCGCGCTGCCGTCCGCCAGTCCGCCGCGCCGCCGCCCGCCGCCGCCACTCGCCGGAGGTAGCCAACACCGCCGCCGCCGTTCGTCGTTGTTTTTTTCGGTTAACCATTCGTTTTTTTAGAAACCCTAGATCTAGTTTTTTAATTAGATCGGTTCGTTCGGTTTTTTTCGGTTCGGTTATTTAGCGGACGTTTGTCCGTACATTCGTTTTAACGAACGTTGTTCATCCGTTAGCCGCAAACAGCGAACGTTCGTTCGTTAGCCTGTTCGTCAGTTTTTCTTTTTCCAAGGTTTTTCCGCGATTATTTCCGATCACGATTTCTGCCCTAATTTTCATTTTAGTTTATCTTTTCGGTCGTTTATCCAAATAAGGTGAAACAAGCGCCTAGATCTTTGTCTCGAAGTCCTCTTTTTGTTTAACCAACTTGAACAAGATTTTGGTACTGTAAAATTTGACTTTAGTCCAGATTAGTAAACGGACCTTGTTTCTTTCGTAGTTTGAGTTTCGTTGCTCCGTTTGATTTGATTCTTTTTGCAAACCGGAGTTCTTCAGTTGAACTTTCTGGTTAGATCTTCTTATTTGAGTTTTACCCGTGCATCTTTGCTTGAGTGCTTATGTATGCTATTGTTTGTTTGCGATAAAATTCCCGGAGTGCGAAGCGTGGTACTACGAGTCACTAGGTTTTGCGGATCGTAAGCAAGGCAAGTAACACTTTGATCATACCCCTTTCATACCTAGTTTTTATGCATTAGTTCAACCCTCACACATTGCATGAGTAGGATCTCTTAACATGTGGGTATTTGGGAAGTAGATGATGTGGTAGAACCTATTGCCCTGTTTATTATCAAACCCCTGGGAGTTACTTCTACGTTATGCTTACATTGCCATGCTATGCTCGTAGACGTGGATTGGGGTTGAGTGAATCCATGACAGATGTGAGTTGTTAATTAATGGTTCAACTTAAGGTGGCAACTTTAATACACCTCTGGGTGGATTGCTTGTGGGCACCTGGAGAATCTAGTGTTGTCCTAGGATATCCTGGAGTACCCGTGTGATCATCCTACGGTCCGCCACCCAGGCTCAAAGGGATCATAAGATTATTCATGCTAGAAACTTCTGTGTGCAGCCACAAGCCATTATGGGCTCTGGCATAGTTGAGTATGTTGCGTGACCTCTTTCAGTGGTAGGCTAGCAGATGTAGCGGGAAAGTAGGTGTAACTGTCTACCCAGAGTAAAGAGTTAATGCTTCTGAAAGACTGTGTCTCGGTCATCCGTTTCTCAAACACCGTGTAGTGCGAGAAATCAAACGGAGGAGATCGAGTCTTGTGGGGAAAAGTGCGCAAACCTCTGCAGAGTGTATAAACTAATCATGGTTAGCCGTGTCCCCGGTTATGGACATCTTGAGTATCTGGTACTTGAATTATTGATTTGATCTCATCACTCTAAATTAATTTGTTGGGATGATAATGACTACTTTAATTGGGATTGAGTTGGAGGAACCTTCTCAATGATGTTTCAACCACCATGATAGTTAAATAAAATCTATTCCTTTGTTGTAGGGAAAAATTGGCTTTTCGCAAAAACAATATAACCATAGAGCCTCCACCAGCCATATATGTATGTAGTGATAGCATTTATCTGTTCATTGCTCTACTGTGTTATATTGCCAGCATATTCCATGTGCTGACCCGTTTCGGGCTGCAACATATCAGGATGCAGACTTTTCAGACGACGAGTAAGGTGCCATATGTCGTTTGTCATGCACTCAGCTATGCCGTTGGAGTTGATGGACTCACTTTATCTTCCAAGCCTTCCGCTGTTGTCTTATTTAGATGGCCTTAAGTTATATTTATTGTAATAAGTTCTCTTTTGAGACATTCGATGTAATAAGTGTGTGATTGCTACTCTGTTATAAATCCTTCGAGTATTGTGTGTGTCAGCATTACCGATCCAGGGATGACATTGAACACAGAGATTTGACCGTCTGAGCTCGGGTCGCTACAAAGAGAGTCTCCCACAAGCTTGGGGGAGGCTTTGCCAGTTACTTAATGCTTTTCCTAATCATCCTCTTAAGAAAAATGAAATACTTGATATTTTCTATAATGGACTAACCGATGCTTCTAGGGACTTCCTAGATAGTTGTGCTGGTTGTGTTTTCAGGGAATGAACTGTTGGACAAGCTGAAGAATTATTGAATAACTTATTGAAAAATTATGATGATTGGAATGTTCCAGAACCACCGCCTAAACCCACTCCAAAGAAGAGGGGTATATTATATCTCAGCCCTGAAGATATGCAAGAGGCAAAGAAATCTATGAAGGAAAAAGGTATTAAAGCTGAGGATGTTAAAAATTTACCTCCTATTTAAGAAATACATGGGCTTAATACACCACCACTGCCTAAGGTGGTAGAGGTACATTCTCTAATGAAGTTTAATGAAAATGATAATCCTCACAATATGCATCCTAGTCAATGCCTTTATGAGTTTGAAAACTACATTGGAAAACAAGATCACTTCAATGCAAATGTTATGAAACAGTTGAAATATAATTCTGATATGATTGCTCGCTTGAGTGACTTGTTATTTAGAATTTCAAATGATGTTAGAGGTGTTGGAAACCATGCTTCTATGGTTCAAACTCAGTTAGAACAAGTTGCTAAATCACAAAGAGGATTACTTGATGAAATGAATCATAACATGCATGACTTTGTTGTTAGAGTTGCAACTAGAGGAGGTAAAAATGACTCAGGAACCACTTTATCCTGAGGGACACCCAAAAAGAATTAAACGGGATTCATAAATAGCAAACACTAGTGCACCTAGTCCTTCTAGAAAGGAAAAGAAAAATAAAAAGAAAGATGATAGGACTTTGCACACTTCTAGTGAACCTGAAATAGAAAAACCTCCTGATAACGACAATGAAACTTCTATCTCTGATGCTGAAACTCAATCTGGTAATGAACACTCACCTAGTGATAATGATAAAGAAAATGATGAGGTTCATGAGGATGCTCAAACAAGTAATGATAAAGAACCAGATAATGATGTTGAGATAGAACCACCTGTTGATCTTGATAACCCACAACCTAAGAATAAAAGGTATGATAAAAGAGACTTCATTGCTAGGAAACACGGTAAAGAAAGAGAACCGTGGGTTCAAAAACCTATGCCTTTTCCACCCAAGTCAACTAAAAAGAAAGATGATGAAGAATTTGAACGCTTTGCTGAAATGCCGAGGCCAGTCTTTTTGCGTACTCGCTTGACTAACATCTTGAAAATGTCGCCTTATGCAAAGTATATGAAAGACATCATCACAAATAAGAGAAAAATACCGGAAGTTGAAATCTCCACTATGCTTGCTAATTATACTTTTAAAGATGGAGTACCTAAAAAACTTGGAGATCCAGGAATACCAACTATACCTTGCTCCATCAAAAAGAATTATGTGAAAACTGCTTTGTGTGATTTAGGAGCTGGTGTTAGTGTTATGCCTTTCACTTTATATAAAAGACTTGACTTGAATAAACTCACACCTACTGAAATATCTTTGCAAATGGCTGACAAGTCAACTGCCATACCTATCGGTATCTGTGAGGATGTGCCCGTTGTTGTTGCTAATATTACTATTTTGACTGACTATGTTATACTTGAGATGCCGAGGACGACAACATGTCGATTATCCTTGGTAGACCCTTCTTGAATACTGCAGGGGCTGTTATTGATTGCAATAAAAGCAAGGTCACTTTTCATATTAATGGTAATGAGCATACGGTGCACTTTCCGAAGAAGCAATTCCAAGTGAATGGTATTAATGTTATTGAAAAATCTTCGACAATCACTATTGGAAGTTTTCAAATACCTATACCTACTATCAAAATGAAATATGAAATGCTTATTGTTGGGGAGATGCAAATCCCCATTGAGGTAACTTAGTGACTTACGAAAGTTCTTCGGTTTCATGCTAATCAAAAGTGGTTGTTAATAAGACCTGATCAACCTTATTAATGAATCATTTTTTAACGGTATGAGGTTGATGAATTTAGGAAGCAATACTTTCTGTCTTTACTTTTTATTCTTTGCTTTTATTAGTTAAATAAAATAAATGCCATGTTTTGTCTATTTTCTGAATTTCCCGTGCAATAATAAATGACCCAAAAATAAAAGTTCTCAGAATGCCCTGAAAATTTTATATTATTTTTTCCTGAATATTTAAGAATTTTTGGTGCAAAAATTACCAGAGGGGGGGGTGCACCTGGTGGGCACAACCCACCAGGGCACGCCAGCACCCCCTGCCGCGTCGTGGGGGGTTGTGGTACCCACGTGGGCCCCCTAACTTACTTCTTCCTCCCACACGATCACTTACCTCCAGAAAAAAAATCACTCTAGCTCTCTCTCTCGTGTTCTTGCTCCCGAAACCACGGATTTCGATCTCTTTGCTCGAAGCTCCATTTCCGAAACTGATTCGGGGGTTTGTTGCTTGGTATGTGACTCCACCACTTGTCCAATTAGTTTTTGTTTTAGTGGTTTATACTTTGAATAAATAGCTACTCTTGGTGCTGCTGTAGATGTGCTTGCATGTTGAATTCTTAGTGTTCTAAGTAGTTTGAATGCTTGCTATGGCCTCTATGTATCCCTATGAGTAGTTGCTATTAGTTTTGTGAAGTTTTGTTGGAAAAAATTTGTGGACTAAAAATTCAGATTTTTGTTCATAGGAAAAATTGTACGCGGACATGAGTATCTTCAGGAAATTTGGCTCTAAGAAGAACTCCAAGGGTGTTATTGGGGAGTCTTCTGATAGTGATCTCCGCCCTCGGAGGTTGGCGGAGGTACGGCCGTGCGAATGGCCGGACACCCCGTTCCTGCAGGAGGCTAGAATTCATGAGGATTTCATGCAATTTATTGCCAATGCCGGTCTCACCGACTTCATCACAGATGAGTGTCACCAACACCAAATCCTCACAAACATGTTTGTTCAAAGTTTTACTTTCCTGCCTAGGAATAATCCTCCTGAAGTGAGTTTTGATTTATATGCTGAAAACCATCAGAAACCACTTACTGAGTTTTGCAACATATGCATGATCCCGTCTGATGGGAGCTTGGCTGAGCCTAGGCCGGCTGAGTTTAAGGTCGCACTCTGACAATGTGTGATGAGAGGAAAGTGTCAGCCGTCACTGCCGAGGCTTACATTTTCCTGTTGTTCATTACTTTGCATATTTTATCACCAAATGCTTGCTTGCTAGGGAGAAGGTGGGTGCACTTAGTTCACCAGACCTTGTTGTTTTGCATCGTGCAGTAGAGGGCGACAACACTTATAGCTTGGGAGCTATTGTGGCTCGTCGCCTCCATATTAATAAATCCCAGGGTAAATGGTGAGATTTTTGCTACTCGTTTGGCGGCTCACTTCGAGGTTGAGATACGCCCTCATGATTATCCTTTGACCAAGGTTTACCTCGACAAGGCAGCCATGCATCACCATCACTTTCTTGCACATGATCGTCCTAACATTGCCATTCCTTATAACTTGGTCTATAGCGTTAACACTCATGATGTTATCCCTTTGCCTGCACCTGCTTTGATTGATTCTGTTGCCAGGGGCGGATACCGGATTATGCCTGCAGACATCCTCGCCAACTAGAACGCTCACGCTGCTGCAGAGGCTGCACAGGCACCTCAGCAGTGGGATTTGTGGATGCCCGCTCCTCAGGATCCCTACTACCCTCGAGGCTACTGATCGATTACCAACTTAGGCCAAAAGCCTAAGCTTGGGGGAGTATGTGTTTCTCACCGACATTACATTCATGCTTACATATCATTCTGTTTGTCGGTGTTCACACTTTTTCATTGTATTATCCATGCTTAGATTTCTTTTTCTTGCTTTCTTCTTGTGTGTTTGAAAAACTTTAGAAAAACCAAAAAAATTAGTTGTAGTAATTTACTTTCCATGCATGCTTAGTAGTAGTAGTACTAAAAAGAAAATCCAAAAAGATTTCCTTGTTCTTCTTTTGCTTGTTGGGAGCTTTCCCGTGTAAATAGTTTTTCTCGTTTTTGCTTTTTATTTGCTTGTTGAAGAAAACCAAAAACTCCAAAAATATTTCAATGTGTTTCTCTGAATTTCTTTTCTTTTTATTCGAGTCTTATCAAGGAGAAGACCACGATGAAAATGTTGAGTGGCTCTCATATGAATAGCTGTTGAACTAATAAAGAGCACATTTTACCTTGTCTTCTCCTGCTGAATAAAATGTTTGCAGATTCCAGCTTAGTCCACGGCACTCTTGCACTATTATTATTTTCTTATCATTCGTTCGTGCAAGTGAAAGGCAATAATGACGATATTCGATGAGCTGGCCGTGGCAAGGAGAAACTGGTATGAACTCGACTTGTTCTTGTTGTGTAAATATGTTTAACCTAGTGCCCATGATTCAACCCATTATGATTAAACATGTTTGCAATGACAATTAGAGATTATAGTTTCTCATGCCATGAATAAGTAGCTGGGAGTTGATAATGATTTATCTTGGATATCAACTTAGCGTTAAAATGATTGCAATGTACTATGATGATATGGTATCCTCCTCTAATGTTCGAGTGGCTTGACTTGGTACATGTTCATGCATGTAGTTGAATCAAAACCAACATAGCCTCTATAATATTTATGTTCATGGTGTTCATATCCTACTCATGCTAGTGTCCAATATTACTTATGCATAATGCCTGGTCATGATCGTTGTTGCTCTCTAGCTGACCGCTTCTCAATCTTAATTGCTAACCTTCGCCTGTACTAAGCTGGAATTCTGCTTGTACATCAAAAATCTTGAACCCAAAGTTATTCCAGATGAGTCCACCATACCTACCTATATACGGTATTACCCTGCCGTCCTAAGTAAATTTGCATGTGCCACCTCTAAAAACTTCTAAAAATTATACGTTTTGTGTGCCTGGATCGTTCATGGAACGACGGGAGGTGGCCGATATCTTTCGTGCTAAGCATGTTATCCTCAGGTCGAGTGTTTATTCACTTGCCATCGCACGAGGAAATGGGCGGTATTAGGGATGCCCAGTCCCAAACTGCAAATACGAAAAAGAGTTCATCTCTTGAATAATCAAATAAAAACTCCCAATGGAGTCAAAACCTTTACTTTCCGCTTGGGGACCGCCACTAGCATGCTTAGCATGGAAGATGTTGATAACTGATGGTCGTAAAGTGAATAAGAAGGGTGCATGTCTCAAAATATCATTTATCTCTGTTTTAAAAATCGAGCTCTGGCACCTCTGCAAATCACTGCTTCCCTCTATGAAGGGACTTTCTATTTACTTTTATGTTGTGTCACCACGTTCTAAAAACAAGCGCCATAAAATGAGTAGAGCACATCGGTCATGATTTATGCATTATGTATAGCTAATGTTGGGTGCATCATGACTGGATCTTTTCTACCATGAATTACAATGTTTAGTCGCTGCTTGAACTTTGGAGGTGCTCTGCATTTATGTTTTGCGGTCTCAGAAAGGGCTAGCAAGATACCACTATTGTCATATTATATCATGGTTGTTTTAACAACGTGTTGCTGTTTGAGATATCTTATTATTGCTCGCTAGCTGATTATGTCATTGATATGAGTCATTATAATCTTTAAATGTTATCGTTGACATGATTAGTTATAATGTTGGCTGAAAACCTGGGTGCTGTTTAAGCTTATTTATGCAAACAAGAGCAAAAGAGTTCGTTAAAGTTTTTCTTTCTCACTTTCAGTTTATCAACTGAATTGCTTGAGGACAAGCAAAGGTTTAAGCTTGGGGGAGTTGATACGTCTCCAATGTATCTACTTTTTCTCATGCTTTTCATCTTGTTTTGGACTCTAATTTGCATGATTTGAATGAAACTAACCCCGGACTGACGCTGTTTTCAGCAGAACTACCATGGTGTTGTTTTTGTGCAGAAATAAAAGTTCTCGGAATGGAACGAAACTTTGCGAGGATTTTTTTATGGAATAAATAAGGATTTTTGGAGCCAACAACCACTAGAGAGGGGCCCCTAGTTGGGTACAACCCACCAGGGTGCGCCCCCTCTCCTGGCACGCCCAGGTGGGTTGTGCCCACCTGGTGGCCCCGCTGACGACCCCCCTGATACTATAAATTCACATATTTCCAGAAAAAAATCAGAAAAAAAGAATTATCACGATCCACGAGACGGAGCTGCCACCAAGCCCTGTTCTTCCTCGGGAGGACAGATCTGGAGTCTGTTTGGGGCTCCGAAGAGGGGGATCTTCGTTCTTCGTCATCGCCAACCAATCTCCATTGCCAATTCCATGATGCTCCCCACCGGGAGTGAGTAATTCCTTCGTAGGCTCGCTGGTCGGTGAGGAGTTGGATGAGATTCATCATGTAATCGAGTTAGTTTTGTTAGGGCTCCTGGGAAGAGGCCTTTCTTAAACTTGAGGTTGAGCATGAGAGTGAACTTGTGGCCGCTTCCCGTGTTGCTTGTCACTAATGGGCTTCTTCTTCAATGGGCAAGATCTAACATGATGCCCTTCTACTTTGCACTTGAAGCAAACAATCTTGGCTGAATTCTTGACTTGTTCTTGGCCCTTCTTTTTGTTCATCTTGGACTTCTTCTTCTTATTGGAGTTGAATCCAAGTCCACCTTTGTCATTGGGGGATTTTTGCACACACAAGATATTGTTGAGTGTGGATTTCCCTTCATGACTCTTTTCCAAGTCTTTCTTCAAAGAAGTGACTTGGGCCTTGAGCTCTTTGATTTCCTCTACATGGTTAGTCTCAACACAAGCACTAGAGGAAGTATAAGCTTCATCGTTAGAGCAACAAGGCAAGGAAAGCAATTCATCACAAGATGTACCAATGTTATGCATGGATGAATTACGAGGACTAGCCCAAGGCAATATAGCATGTTGACTAAAAGTAGTGCTAGTATCCACAAGAGGCTCACTAGATGTTACCTTAGCAATCATGGCCTCATGAGCTATCTTTAGCACATTATGGGATACTAGAAGATCATCATGAGAGCTTGAGAGCTTTTCATGGCTTTCTTCCAATTTCCCATAATTGCTAGATAGCAACTCAAGTTGAGCCCGTAGCTCAACATTCTCCTTCAAAATGGATGCTTCACAAGTAATAGAGTTAGTAGCACAAGCATCATCATTAACAACAATAGGAGAGGGCAACTTGGCAAGCTCTTTTAAATAAGAAGCTTCAAGTTGAGCATGAGACTCGGTGAGTTTGATGAGCTCACCCTTGCTGACCCTTGAGCCATTTTCGAGGTGCTCAAAATCCTCAAGGAGTCTAGCATGAGCAACTTCAAGCTTAGCATTTTTAGTTTAAAAATCATTGGCCACCTCAAGAGCTCTATCATGAGATTCCTTCACTCTAGATAGTTCTAGAGCAAAAGTCTCCTCAAGAGATTCCTTGGTGGTTTGTTCAAGTTCAAGAGCTTGAGAGAGGTCCGCAATCTCATTAGCGTAATCACGCTCATGACCTTCCATTTTCTCAATGGTGACCTCATGCTCCTCAAGATGAGATTCCAACTCCTCAATATACTTCTTGCCCTCAATGTCAATGGACATGATTTCCATGAAGTTGGAACGAGCAATTTTATTTTTATGAAGAGCTTTAAAAACCATTTCCCCCTTAATTTTTAAGGTGGCAACATTATCATTCTCTTCATCATTATCCTCATCATCATTAGCATTAACATCATCATCAAGAGACATATTGGGTTTCAAAGTAGGAGATACCTTTGAAGCCTTGGCCATAAGGCATAAAGCAATAGATGATGATGTAGGATCCCTTGAAGCACCATTTAAGACCACATCTTGTTCCATGGAGTGTTGAGTTTCCCCTACATTGTTAGCACAACAACTCAAGGGAATAGATACATTTTTATCATGGCAACAAGACATAGCAAGCATATCATCATGAGATTTGAGCAAACAATTTCAACAAGATATGCAAGGACTATCAACACAAGCATGTGAAACATTTGGAGTGCTCGAAATGCTAAAGTCTAAAGATGAAGCATTGCAATAAGAAAGTGATGAAGGATTATCAAAACTAAGCCCACTATCATCATTGCAATGAACACCACTACTCACCATGTCATTACCTTGTGGCAAACCACATGTAGGTGAAGTAGAAGAAGTTGAGAACACAACACGGCCGGAGGTGGAGGAAGAACAATCATGCCCACAAAACTTGGACACGCCATATTTATCTTGAAGCTTTGTCCACAACTCATGAGCATCCCGGAAAGGCATGAGTTGAAATATAACTACATTGCTCAAAGCATCGAAAAGCACATTAGAAGCTTGAGCATTGAGATAAGAGTTTTTCTCATCCTCTAAACATAACCTTTGGGGATCCTTTGGAGGAGAAAGACCCATATCTACAATTCGCTCTAAATTTGGGTCCGTGACCCTAAAGAGATTAAGCATGTGAATTACCCAAACATCAAAATTTGTGCCATCGAAACTAAGAGTGTGAGAGAATCCTAATCCCCTAGTCGACATCTTTACTCTCCAGGCGGTTAAGCCTAACAAAGAGAGACGAGGCTCTGATACCAATTGAAAGATCATGGATGTCGCCTAGAGGGGGGTGAATAGGCGCTTTAAAATAATTACGGTTTAGGCTTGAACAAATGCGGAATAAACCTAGCGGTTAATTTGTCAAGCACAAAACCTACAACAACTAGGCTCCCCTATGTGCACCAACAACTTATGCTAAGCAAGATAAACAACTAAGTGATAGCAAGATATATGACAAGAAACAATATGGCTATCACAAAGTAAAGTGCATAAGTAAAGGGCTCGGGTAAGAGATAACCGAGGCACGAGGAGACGACGATGTATCCCAAAGTTCACACCCTTGCGGATGCTAATCTCCGTTTGGAGCGGTGTGGAGGCACAATGCTCCCCAAGAATCCACTAGGGCCACCGTAATCTCCTCACGCCCTCGCACAATGCAAGATGCCGTGATTCCACTAAGTGACCCTTGAGGGCAGTCACTGAACCCGTACAAATGGCAGCCCTTGGGGCGGTCACCGAACCCATACACTTTGGCAACCCTTGGGGGTGGTCACCGAAACCCGTCAAATTGCTCGGGGCGATCTCCACAACCTAATTGGAGACCCCGACGCTTGCCCAGAGCTTTATATCACAATGATTGAGCTCCAAACAACACCAACCGTCTAGGGCGCCCAAGCACCCAAGAGGAACAAGCTCAAGGGTACCAAGCACCCAAGAGTAATAAGCTTCTCAACTTGTAACTTCCACGTATCACCGTGGAGAACTCAAACCTATGCACCAAATGCAATGGCAAGGGAACACGGAGTGCCCAAGTCCTTCTCTCCCAAATCCCACCAAAGCAACTAATGCTAGGGAGGAAAATGAGAGGAAGAACAAGAGGGAGAACACCCAGAACTCCAAGATCTAGATCCAAGGGGTTCCCCTCACATAGAGGATAAAGTGATTGGTGGAAATGTGGATCTAGATCTCCTCTTTCTTTTCCCCCAAAAACTAGCAAGAATCCATGGAGGGATTGAGAGATAGCAAGCTCGAAGAAGGTCAACAATGGGGGAAGAACACGAGCTCAAAGGATAAGGTTCATTGGGGAAGAAGAACCCCTTTTATAGGTGGGGAAAAATCCAACCGTTATGCTCACAGCCCGCACCGAGCGGTACTACTGCTCGACCTCACGGAACTACCGCTAGGGGTAGCGGTACTACCTCAAAGGGTAGCGGTACTACTGCTTGCGAGCGGTACTAAAAAAATACATTTGTGCCTACCACCGCTGGACTTGTGACGAGTTTTTGGTCCGGAGCGGTACTACCGCTGTAGAAGCCGCGGTAGTACCGCTCTGGAGCGGTAGTAAAAAATTACATCCGCTTCTGTCCGCGGTAGTACCGTTGTAGCCTTTTCAGAACACCAGAACTGCCACAACTTCTGCAAACGGACTCCGAATTCAACGAAACCAGGTTTGTTGGAAAGCTAGCGACAAGGGCTAACACAATGTTGATAGAAATATCAATAATAAGCAAATTAGAAAAGTCCCATGAGAAAATGGTGAGAACCCTTCCTCGAAAAAGAGCGGTAAAACCTCCAACACCGAAAACGCGATAGAAGAAGCATATGAAATCCGTTTTCGATGAACTAGAGCTTGTCACGAAGATAACCACAAGCTCTAAAACCTCAAAAGAAAATACAAATAAGAATCAAGAAAGATGATGCAAGGATGCAATGGTTTGAGCTCTCGATGAATGATACGATCAAGCTACTCACTTGAGAGCCCCCTTGATAGTACAGCTATTGATCCTATAACCCGGTCTCCAAACTACCACCATGAGACCAGAAAAATAGAAAACCTATCAAGGGCAAACCTTTGCCTTGCACATGATCCACTTGAGATAGATGATGATGATCTTGTCCTCCTCAAGATGGACCACCTTTCTTGATTGCGTTGGGTCGATGAAGACTAGATGATTGCTCCCCCATACTCCACTATGGGTGAGCCACTCTTCGGCACATCTTCACAAGTCCATTGACACAACAATGGGCGGCAAGCTTCAAGCACTTGATCTCTTCGTCCTGCTCCACCTGAACTTGCACACGACAATCTTGATGACGATCACCACTTGATGTCATCCTCTCCATGGGTTGAGTGATATCTTCCTCTTGACCCAAGCCCATGAACATGTACCTAACCCCACATAGAACTCTCACATAGACCATGGGTTAGTACACAAAGCACAATGGACAATGCTTACCATATCATGGGATCACTTGATCCCTCTCGGTACATCTTCTACGCTTTGTGAGTTGATCAACTTGATTCACTCTTGACTTAGTCTTGATCAACCTTGAATCTTTCCAACTCTCTTCATTTGGATGATGTATTGAAGGTAAACATGAATGATCACACAATCTTCTTCCTCAAGACATGCTTGCAATAAGCTCAACACTCACATGACCAATCTTTCGATAATTACTTCATAGCACCTTGGTCAACTCATAAACTCCTTGAAACCAACACATGGACTTCAAGAAAAGCCTATGGAAAAATCCTTCAAATATAACTCAAGACAACCATTAGTCCATAGAGATTGCCATTAATTACCAAAATCAAACATGGGGGCACCGCATGTTCTTTCAATCTCCCCCATTTTGGTAATTGATGACAATCACTTTCAAGAGAGTTTATATAAGGAATTATGCATCACCAATGCGATGCAACAACCAATAATGCATGCGTAAGAGATGCAAACGCTTGGGAACACAACCAAAGCAAGAAAAGATGACTCTCTAAAATTCTCCACAAAACTCTCTGAAACTTCTCCCCCATTGGCATCGATTGCCAAAATGGGAGAAAAGCTTAGAAGGCCAATATAAATTGTGTATTTCTCCACAAGAGAGTGGAATGCAATACACATATCCAACGGTAAATACTTGGAGGAAGACAAACTATATTGAGGCTCAAAGATTGCGAAAGAAAGATATGCCACAAAGACATAACAAAGAGAGAAACAAGCAATCAAGCAATCAAACTATACCAATTGAAGCAAGCTATCAAAAGATACCAATTGAACCAACTAGACCAAAGATCCTACGAGCCACAAGAATAAAGGATATGTGATAAGAGCAAAGGAGTGATCTAAAGAAACTAGAGAATCTCCCCATGATTTGTGCACACATAAGAATTTTTGAATTAGGATACAAAGTGCACAAAATAGGATCATAGCTCCCCCAAAATCAATAGAAACTCACAACAAGTGTAAGTGAGCATATAGGAAACAAAGCCTAGCACTTGCAACAAACACATGGTTTAGCAGCATGTAAAAGAGGCAACATAAGAATAGGCTCAACCCAAATGATGTGTGTGAGTCATGGCAAAGCACTTGAGAAGACTAAAATAAGGATGAGCATTAACCATCAACATAGTCTTGGATAAATGAGATACACGGTGCATGACATTCCTCCCCACACACACCCAACTAGCAAATGGGTTCACAAGCTCACTAAAAAGAAAACAACAAAGCTTGCGACAACCCATGGTGAAGATAGAAGAAGAAAGCCTCATCAAGAAGAGGGATACCAATTAAGATGGCAAAAGCCTCATAAGGACAAGCATGAGGAAAATAATCTTCACCACACAAGAGTGCATCAAGATGCAACGAGATAAGACACACACTCAAGGCAAAAGCTTTCATGGAGCCACCAAAGAAATAACATAAGAAAGACAAGGTGGACGTGAAAGAAAGGATATCATCTAGATATGCAACTTCTCTCAAGTGTATAAGATTCTAGGTAGACGAAATCATGATGATATATATCTACAAAGAAGGATGTACACCCGAAATAGTTACAACACGAAGGAACAAGATATCCAAAAGGAAGTCATACATATATATACCAATAAGATATTTGCTTAGAAGAATAGCACATGGCTAGATATGGTCTTATTGTATATAAATGAATTCCTACCACACAACCATCAAAGACATCACAACTAGCAACATGAGATCATTGTTGAGATGCCTTGAGAAAGGAAACAAGTATCACAAGATGGAATGAATAGCATGCCAAGATGCAACCTACACAAGGTTGAATGCAACAAAATAATGCATGAATAGATACTTGTTACCGAGATAACATTAGAAGGATGTAGAAGAAACCAATTGAAGGTAGTAGATAGTAGTTCATTGAGCATCCTAGCTTGACTCCAATAAGCTCATGGTGACACCACATTCCTTGTGAGTGAGTCGAGCATCCAATGCATCTCCAATTGTTCCTAGACCAACAACACAAACAAAATGGTACCCAAACTCATAGGGACCAAAGATTTAGAGAACCAACAATACATAGGACAAACTCCACATAAATATGTGCATATAGATATGAAAATGAATTTCATGCACATCTCATCCAATTTGAGACTTGGTGGAGTTTCCCTATATATTGGGTCAAAGAAAGAAAGCATGCCAAAGAAACTACATGAAGTTAATATGCATGCTCAAGACTTTCAAGAATAGATACCAAATGACAAAGAAAAAACAACTGAAGAAAAGATACCAAATGAATAAATCATCACTTGGAGGATATCCATAATAGATACATCGAGGAATGAGATATCCGATGATACACACTAAATAAAAGATATCAAACTCCCAAAAGAGAGGATGGTTCCAAACAAACCAAGCTCTCTACAAAGTTTCATGATGGCACAAAGTACCAAAAAGAAAACGGCTTGCCTTCCACCAACACACACTCGATAAGGATCGCAAGAAGAGTGTTTTATAGAAAATAGGATAGCTCCCCCAAGACTAGTGCACTATAGAGAATTTGCATTTGAATACAAAATGCATAAGGTGGGATCACCACTTTCACTATATCTAGAAAACACTAGACAAGATCAAGAAATTAACAAGATCCACAAGTGGTATGGAAGACAAAGGGAGTCGATACATTCCTTGGGAAGAGAAAAGGAAAATAAAAGCAAAAGCCAATGTAAAGATGATCAATAAATTCTACCACACAAGTGAGTACCAATTGTCAAAAGACAAGAAGTAAATGGAAATAATTCCCGGTGGTAGATAGCAAGGATATCCGACATCATCTTCACACCAAACCCATAAGCAACTTGCAACGTGTAGAGCTAACATGCCACCTAGGAACAAGATAATTTACAATATCAACTCTAGGTGACAATATCTCAAATGTACACATTTTCTAGGCTAGTAATATACACATAGCATATTACTCCCCCATAATGTGATACCAATTAAAGATAAACAAGAGGCAAAATAAAGCTCCAACAAGAGATAATTAATGGACAATTTAGAATTTGAATTTCTCATGAGAAGACATACCACATAGCGACTAGATAATCTTGTAATATCAATACTAGATGGTATTCCTCATGTACACACATTTATAGGATTGTGAGGTGTACAAAGCACATCACTCCCCATAATGGGATATTCCATTAATCTCTCACAAGAGCCAACTAAGATACAAACAAGATGCATAAAGGCTCAATGTACGACACACATGTACATGATGTGCAAACCAACACACACATACTTGATTACTCAAGATAAGCAATTGGAGGCACAACATATACAAACACATGCAAGGAACAAAACCAAAACATGCAAAGGGGCAAGTAACTTTCAATGTAAACAATTTAAGTACAAGTTACCGAAAGGAGGGACATTGGATATAGTATAGAAACTTGATAACCCAATTAACTTGGCTTGAGACACTAAGAATGATGAAGTCCCCTTAATTCTTCATAAAGTAGCCAAGTCTCCAATGCCATCCAACAACACCTATTGATCAAGTTTGAGCTAGTTGGTCCCCAACCAAGTTGGGTCCTAAGAGATTAGCCACAATAAGCTTGGCTACCCAAATGGTTCTTTTCTTGACACCACTTTGAGTACCAACAACTTTGGAAAACACATTGCCAACCTTTTCCTTCCTAAGAGAATAGATATCATCAATAATAATTGGGTTGGATAAGTTACCACTAGTGCATGAAGAAGCGAGGTGACCTTTCTCACGACATAGGTAGCAACGTCTACTCTTCACTTTCTTCTCACTTGATTTCTCAACTTGAGAAGCATTAGCTTGAGTTTCCTGGGAAGAGGCCTTTCTTAAACTTGAGGTTGAGCATGAGAGTGAACTTGTGGCCGCTTCCCGTGTTGCTTGTCACTAATGGGCTTCTTCTTCAATGGGCAAGATCTAACATGATGCCCTTCTACTTTGCACTTGAAGCAAACAATCTTGGCTGAATTCTTGACTTGTTCTTGGCCCTTCTTTTTGTTCATCTTGGACTTCTTCTTCTTATTGGAGTTGAATCCAAGTCCACCTTTGTCATTGGGGGATTTTTGCACACACAAGATATTGTTGAGTGTGGATTTCCCTTCATGACTCTTTTCCAAGTCTTTCTTCAAAGAAGTGACTTGGGCCTTGAGCTCTTTGATTTCCTCTACATGGTTAGTCTCAACACAAGCACTAGAGGAAGTATAAGCTTCATCATTAGAGCAACAAGGCAAGGAAAGCAATTCATCACAAGATGTACCAATGTTATGCATGGATGAATTACGAGGACTAGCACAAGGCAATATAGCATGTTGACTAAAAGTAGTGCTAGTATCCACAAGAGGCTCACTAGATGTTACCTTAGCAATCATGGCCTCATGAGCTATCTTTAGCACATTATGGGATACTAGAAGATCATCATGAGAGCTTGAGAGCTTTTCATGGCTTTCTTCCAATTTCCCATAATTGCTAGATAGCAACTCAAGTTGAGCCCGTAGCTCAACATTCTCCTTCAAAATGGATGCTTCACAAGTAATAGAGTTAGTAGCACAAGCATCATCATTAACAACAATAGGAGAGGGCAACTTGGCAAGCTCTTTTAAATAAGAAGCTTCAAGTTGAGCATGAGACTCGGTGAGTTTGATGAGCTCACCCTTGCTGACCCTTGAGCCATTTTCGAGGTGCTCAAAATCCTCAAGGAGTCTAGCATGAGCAACTTCAAGCTTAGCATTTTTAGTTTAAAAATCATTGGCCACCTCAAGAGCTCTATCATGAGATTCCTTCACTCTAGATAGTTCTAGAGCAAAAGTCTCCTCAAGAGATTCCTTGGTGGTTTGTTCAAGTTCAAGAGCTTGAGAGAGGTCCGCAATCTCATTAGCGTAATCACGCTCATGACCTTCCATTTTCTCAATGGTGACCTCATGCTCCTCAAGATGAGATTCCAACTCCTCAATATACTTCTTGCCCTCAATGGCAATGGACATGATTTCCATGAAGTTGGAATGAACAATTTTATTTTTATGAAGAGCTTTAAAAACCATTTCCCCCTTAATTTTTAAGGTGGCAACATTATCATTCTCTTCATCATTATCCTCATCATCATTAGCATTAACATCATCATCAAGAGACATATTGGGTTTCAAAGTAGGAGATACCTTTGAAGCCTTGGCCATAAGGCATAAAGCAATAGATGATGATGTAGGATCCCTTGAAGCACCATTTAAGACCACATCTTGTTCCATGGAGTGTTGAGTTTCCCCTACATTGTTAGCACAACAACTCGAGGGAATAGATACATTTTTATCATGGCAACAAGACATAGCAAGCATATCATCATGAGATTTGAGCAAACAATTTCGACAAGATATGCAAGGACTATGAACACAAGCATGTGAAACATTTGGAGTGCTCGAAATGCTAAAGTCTAAAGATGAAGCATTGCAATAAGAAAGTGATGAAGGATTATCAAAACTAAGCCCACTATCATCATTGCAATGAACACCACTACTCACCATGTCATTACCTTGTGGCAAACCACATGTAGGTGAAGTAGAAGAAGTTGAGAACACAACACGGCCGGAGGTGGAGGGAGAACAATCATGCCCACAAAACTTGGACACGCCATATTTATCTTGAAGCTTTGTCCACAACTCATGAGCATCCCGGAAAGGCATGAGTTGAAATATAACTACATTGCTCAAAGCATCGAAAAGCACATTAGAAGCTTGAGCATTGAGATAAGAGTTTTTCTCATCCTCTAAACATAACCTTTGGGGATCCTTTGGAGGAGAAAAACCCATATCTACAATTCGCTCTAAATTTGGGTCCGTGACCCTAAAGAGATTAAGCATGTGAATTACCCAAACATCAAAATTTGTGCCATCGAAACTAAGAGTGTGAGAGAATCCTAATCCCCTAGTCGACATCTTTACTCTCCAGGCGGTTAAGCCTAACAAAGAGAGACGAGGCTCTGATACCAATTGAAAGATCATGGATGTCGCCTAGAGGGGGGGTGAATAGGCGCTTTAAAATAATTACGGTTTAGGCTTGAACAAATGCGGAATAAACCTAGCGGTTAATTTGTCAAGCACAAAACCTACAAAAACTAGGCTCCCCTATGTGCACCAACAACTTATGCTAAGCAAGATAAACAACTAAGTGATAGCAAGATATATGACAAGAAACAATATGGCTATCACAAAGTAAAGTGCATAAGTAAAGGGCTCGGGTAAGAGATAACCGAGGCACGAGGAGACGACGATGTATCCCAAAGTTCACACCCTTGCGGATGCTAATCTCCGTTTGGAGCGGTGTGGAGGCACAATGCTCCCCAAGAATCCACTAGGGCCACCGTAATCTCCTCACGCCCTCGCACAATGCAAGATGCCGTGATTCCACTAAGTGACCCTTGAGGGCAGTCACTGAACCCGTACAAATGGCAGCCCTTGGGGCGGTCACCGAACCCATACACTTTGGCAACCCTTGGGGGTGGTCACCGAAACCCGTCAAATTGCTCGGGGCGATCTCCACAACCTAATTGGAGACCCCGACGCTTGCCCAGAGCTTTATACCACAATGATTGAGCTCCAAACAACACCAACCGTCTAGGGCGCCCAAGCACCCAAGAGGAACAAGCTCAAGGGTACCAAGCACCCAAGAGTAATAAGCTTCTCAACTTGTAACTTCCACGTATCACCGTGGAGAACTCAAACCTATGCACCAAATGCAATGGCAAGGGCACCCGGAGTGCCCAAGTCCTTCTCTCCCAAATCCCACCAAAGCAACTAATGCTAGGGAGGAAAATGAGAGGAAGAACAAGAGGGAGAACACCCAGAACTCCAAGATCTAGATCCAAGGGGTTCCCCTCACATAGAGGATAAAGTGATTGGTGGAAATGTGGATCTAGATCTCCTCTTTCTTTTCCCCCAAAACTAGCAAGAATCCATGGAGGGATTGAGAGATAGCAAGCTCGAAGAAGGTCAACAATGGGGGAAGAACACGAGCTCAAAGGATAAGGTTCATTGGGGAAGAAGAACCCCTTTTATAGGTGGGGAAAAATCCAACCGTTATGCTCACAGCCCGCACCGAGCGGTACTACCGCTCGACCTCACGGTACTACCGCTAGGGGTAGCGGTACTACCTCAAAGGGTAGCGGTACTACTGCTTGCGAGCGGTACTAAAAAAATACATCTGTGCCTACCACCGCTGGACTTGTGACGAGTTTTTGGTCCAGAGTGGTACTACCGCTGTAGAAGCCGCGGTAGTACCGCTCTGGAGCGGTAGTAAAAAATTACATCCGCTTCTGTCCGCGGTAGTACCGCTGCAGCCTTTTCAGAACACCAGAACTGCCACAACTTCTGCAAACGGACTCCGAATTCAACGAAACCAAGTTTGTTGCAAAGCTAGCGACAAGGGCTAACACAATGTTGATAGAAATATCAATAATAAGCAAATTAGAAAAGTCCCATGAGAAAATGGTGAGAACCCTTCCTCGAAAAAGAGCGGTAAAACCTCCAACACCGAAAACGCGATAGAAGAAGCATATGAAATCCGTTTTCGATGAACTAGAGCTTGTCACGAAGATAACCACAAGCTCTAAAACCTCAAAAGAAAATACAAATAAGAATCAAGAAAGATGATGCAAGGATGTAATGGTTTGAGCTCTCGACGAATGATACGATCAAGCTACTCACTT
This sequence comes from Triticum aestivum, assembly GCF_018294505.1. Classification (NCBI taxonomy): domain Eukaryota; kingdom Viridiplantae; phylum Streptophyta; class Magnoliopsida; order Poales; family Poaceae; genus Triticum; species Triticum aestivum. The sequence continues at coordinate 32,581,625 of NC_057805.1, forward strand.
GAGAGCCCCCTTGATAGTACAGCTATTGATCCTATAACCCGGTCTCCAAACTACCACCATGAGACTGGAAAAATAGAAAACCTATCAAGGGCAAACCTTTGCCTTGCACATGATCCACTTGAGATAGATGATGATGATCTTGTCCTCCTCAAGATGGACCACCTTTCTTGATTGCGTTGGGTCGATGAAGACTAGATGATTGCTCCCCCATACTCCACTATGGGTGAGCCACTCTTCGGCACATCTTCACAAGTCCATTGACACAACAATGGGCGGCAAGCTTCAAGAACTTGATCTCTTCGTCCTGCTCCACCTGAACTTGCACACGACAATCTTGATGACGATCACCACTTGATGTCATCCTCTCCATGGGTTGAGTGATATCTTCCTCTTGACCCAAGCCCATGAACATGTACCTAACCCCACATAGAACTCTCACATAGACCATGGGTTAGTACACAAAGCACAATGGACAATGCTTACCATATCATGGGATCACTTGATCCCTCTCGGTACATCTTCTACGCTTTGTGAGTTGATCAACTTGATTCACTCTTGACTTAGTCTTGATCAACCTTGAATCTTTCCAACTCTCTTCATTTGGATGATGTATTGAAGGTAAACATGAATGATCACACAATCTTCTTCCTCAAGACATGCTTGCAATAAGCTCAACACTTACATGACCAATCTTTCGATAATTCCTTCATAGCACCTTGGTCAACTCATAAACTCCTTGAAACCAACACATGGACTTCAAGAAAAGCCTATGGAAAAATCCTTCAAATATAACTCAAGACAACCATTAGTCCATAGAGATTGTCATTAATTACCAAAACCAAACATGGGGGCACCGCATGTTCTTTCAACCTTGTTGGTCAAAGATTGGTTGGCCACAACGATGGATCCAATATGCGGCACCAAGCAAAAGGGTGACACGTATTGGACGGAGATTTGGAAGGAGTATCACGAACAAAAGGAGTATGTTGAGCCGCATCCTATCGTGACCACCCGCAATGTGGCATCTCTCCAACATCATTGGGGGATCATTCAAGGGGAAGTGAACAAGTATGTCGATGATAACCCACACGTATAGGGGATCGTTTATAGCCTTTTCTGATAAATAAGAGTGTCAAACCCAACGAGGAGCTAAAGGTAGTACAAATATTCCCTCAAGTTCTATCGACCACCGATACAACTCTACGGACACTTAATGTTTGCTTTACCTAGCACAAGGATAAAACTAGAAGTACTTTGTAGGTGTGGTAGGATAGGTTTGCAAGATAATAAAGAACATGAAAATAAAAAGTAGGTGTTGTTCTAATCCAAGTACAATTAAATTAGTACAGCGAGTGTGGATTAGTAGTGTAGGATTTGCGGAATTGTCCCTTAGCAATTGACCACATTACTAGTCCAGTAGCAAGTTTTTATGTGGGAGAGGCCACTGATAGCATGTCATCCCTTACTTGTAACTCTATGCACTTATGATTGAAACTATTAGCAAGCATCCACAACCACTAACATTCATTAAGGGAAAACCCAACCATAGCATTAAGATATATATATTGGTCCCCCTTCAATCCCGTATGCATCAATTTCTATGGTAGGAAGAAGCTTCTGTCACCCTTGCCCTCCAATGCATAGTCCTATCAATATACAACTAACCCTATGGTGTGATCCACACGAACGCTCATATGATGGGCACCAAAGGACAGCAACATAACCACAAGCAAATTAAACCAATCGTGGCAACTCACCAATTACTGATAGGACAACAAAGATCTACTCAAGCATCACAGGATGGCAACACATCATTGTATAATAATATGAAGCATAAAGCACCATGTTCAAGTAGAGAGTACAACGGGTTGTGGGAGAGTGGACCATTGTAGATAGATGGGGGAAGGTGATGAAGATGTTGGTGAAGATGACGGAGAGAGCCCCCCTCCTTCCTCTTCTTCCTTGGCCTCCCCCCTAGATGGGAGGAGAGTTCCCCCTCTGGTCCATGGCCTCCATGGCGGCGAAGGGGCAGGAGCCCCTCCGAGATTGGATCTCCCTCTCTGTTCCCTTCTGTTTCGTGTTCCCCAGATCTGGCCGAAAACCGTTTCTTAAATATTCGGAGATCCGTAACTCCGCTTGAGCTCAGATTTTAACACGATTTTTTCCGGATATAAGTTTCCTTGCGCTCGAAGTAGAGCTCCAACCGACTTACGAGGAGGGCACAACCCACCAACACGCGCATGGGCCCTGGGGCGCACCCCAGGTGTCTTGTGGTGGCTGTGGGCCTCCGTTTGCGTTGATTCCACCTCCCAAAAATCACAAATATTCCAAAATAATTCTCCATAATTTTTCATCGCGTTTGTGATGGAAATATGCCCTAGAGGCAATAATAAAGTTGTTATTATTATATTTCCTTATTCATGATAAAGGTTTATTATTCATGCTAGAATTGTATTGATCAGAAACTTAAATACATGTGTGGATACATATTGACATAGTGACCAGTGCCAGTTGCTGTTTTTTGTTTTTTTTACTTCGCGGAAAATCAATACCAAACAGAGTCCAAACACAGTGAAACCTTTTGGAGAATTTTTATGGGCCAGAAGACACAAGATGGGGCAAAGAAGTACCAGAGGGGTGACCCGAGGGGGGCACAACCCACCTGGGGGCCCAGGCGCGCCCTGGTGGGTTGTGCCCACCTCGGTGGCCTCCCAGACCGCCTCTTCGCCCTACAAATACCCAAATATTCCAAAAACCCTAGGGGAGTCGATGAAACACAATTCCAGCCACCGCAAGTTCCAGAACCACGAGATCCAATCTAGACACCATCACGGAGGGGTTCATTGTGCCCATCGGTGCCTCTCCGATGATGCATGAGTAGTTCATTGTACACCTACGGGTCTGTAGGAAGTAGCTAGATGGATTCTTATCTATTTTAGATTCTCAATACAATGGTCTCTTGGAGATCTATTTGATGTAACTCTTTTTACAGTGTGTTTGTTGGGATCCGATGAACTTTGAGTTTATGATCAGATTTATTTTATTCATGAAAGTTATTTGAGTCTTTGATCTCTTATATGCATGATTACTTATAGCCTCGTATTTCTTCTTCGAATCTTTGGTTTAGTTAGGCCGACTAGATCGATTTTTCTTGCCATGGGAAGAGGTGCTTTGTGACGGGTTCGGTCGTGCGGTGTTCCTTCCCAATGACAGAAGGGGCAGCAAGACACGTATTGATCGTTGCCATTAAGGATAACAAGATGGGGTCTATTCCTATATGAATAGATCTTGTCTACATCATGTCATCGTTCTTATTGCATTACTCCATTTCTCCATGAACTTAATACACTAGATGCATGCTGGATAGCGATCGATGTGTGGAGTAATAGTAGTAGATGCAGGCAGGAGTCGGTCTACTAATCTTGGACGTGATGCATATATAATGATCATTGCCTGGATATCGTCATAATTATTTGAACTTCTATCAATTTCCCAACAGTAATTTTTTACCAACCGTATGCTATTTTCTCGAGAGAAGCCACTAGTGAAACCTACGGCCCCCGGGTTTATTTTCTCATCATATATCTTCATATCTATATTGCTACACTACTGCAGGATGCTGCTAACGCGACACTACGATCAGAGACCCTTCGACGAAACTGTGTGCGATGCCATAATCGCAAACGGTGGTGTAAAAAACCGTCAAAAAAGGTGCAAAACGTTCGCGATGGCGGAGCCATCAAACACGGTTCATATTTTAGTTGCGTGTGCGATGCAGGACATACGGCTCGGTTCAATTAACTATTTGCGATGAGGAGGAACAAAATAAATGGGCATCCAGATGGAGGTGTGTGCGATATACAGCATACGGTTCACTCGGATGAACTGTTTGTGATTAGGCAACACAAAAGAAACGGTCAGCCAGATGAAGGTGTGTGCGATATACGGCATGCGGTTCACTCGGATGAACTGTTTGCATTGAGACATGAGAACAGAAATGGTTCAACTTAACAAGATGTGTGTGATACGCGGCAAATAGGTCTGTATTCAGAAATGTGTGTGAAGACCGATAATAACACAGACGGTTGCTGCTAATAAGACGTGTGTGTTGTGCGATGGGATTGCATACAGAAAAACAACATATATATATATACACACTTATAAGGACATGCATTCGTATTTTATTAGTTAAATCCTACTTATAAACCAGGACGGGGGTATAGGAGGTAATTAAATCGCAAACATTTTTTTGTATTAACCGTATGTGTACGTGTCCTTTCGTCCTCCTCTCGCACGTCTTGTCACCCCGCTGCCGCAGACGGCTTACAGCGCAAGCTTGCGCAGCGCGCAGGGGCGTTCTTTTGGCCAAATGGTGGCGCCAATTAATCGTCGGTGAGCTTGTTCCCGCGCAACCTCGCAGGTTCCCGCGCAAGCTTCCCGCCCGACTCGGTGAAATCCCCCAAAATCCCAATGCTTACGGGTCTGCTATAAAAACCCTCATGGCCGGCGAGTCTTGGGTCGCATTTTCCCCTCCCTCCCTGTAGCTTATCTCGTCTGCTTCTCCCACAATCGCCAATGGCACCGGTCCATCGTCATCGCTCAGCCACTCCGCCGTCATCAGAGGACAGCTCCAGCTGGGAGGCTACACCGCGGCGGCGGCGCAGTCCCCGGCGTAGTATAGTGTGCATGGCGTCCCTATTGGGTGTGCACGGAACACCCACCACATGCTCCGCCGCCGCTGCCCGTCGGCAGCTGTTGCCGGCCGCCGTTGCCGCCACACCACCGTCGAAAGCCAGGGCCATCTCTCGCTCCGCCGCCACGGCCCGAAGGCGGGAGGTGGTCGTCGTGGCCTCCACCCCACTGCCGGCCACCGTGGCCATCACCCGCTCCACCACCGTGGCCCGAAGGCGGGAGGTGGTGGTCGTGGCCGCCACCCCAACATCGGCCGCCGTGGCCGCTAGCCCATCGTCGACCGCCGGGATCATCACCCGCTCCGCCACCGCCGCTCAAAGGAGAGAGGCGGAGGTGGAGGCCCACACGTGCGTCAGCGACCTTGCGCGCTACATTGAGTTCCTGCGGGAGGAGGAGGAGCGCCTTGTCGAGCATGCAAAGAGCCTTACCGCAGCCGTGGCCGCAGCACACGCCGACGCAGAGGCGAGGAATCAGGAGATCTGCGAGCAGTCCAGCCGCTTCGAGAGGGATCGTCTGGAGCGGCAGTGGGTGTTCGAGCTGGCGAGCGTCGCTGAACGTGCAAAAGCGGCAGGCACCGTATTGCATTTCTCCGGCTTATCGGTAGGCTCCTCCTCCTCTGCCTCTCACTAAGCGCGCTCGATAGAGGAGAGGCTGCTGGAAGTAGCACAAAGCCCCTCCATGGTAGTAGTAGTATTTAGGGGCTATTTTGTTCAGTTCATCTGACTATAGATGCGTGGTCGAACTATACAACGTACTGAAAATTAGCTAGTATATATAGTTGAACTAGCTATTTCAGTACGTGGTTGGCAACAATTGGGGAAAAGTTTGGTCGGTTCAGCTGTCGAGTTGAACTGTTTGTATAAATTAAGAACGACTACTTAATCTATGAATGAAATCTATGCTTAATTACTGAATTTTAATTGCAAAATTAGATAGTGCTAGTGATTTCTAGCTGCATATTTTGACAGATCACAGTGTTACAAGGATTAACAAATGGCAACGTTACTAGATCAACAAATGTAAATCTTTCCAGTTTGATAAATGGCAACATACCCAATATAACGGATGCAAATCTTACCAAATTGTTTGTACGTGGTTGCACACGGGTCATCCAAACAACCGTTTGCGTTGAAGGGATGCACAAATCCTGTGCTACTCTCACTTTGCATACGGGTGTTCTATCTAAAACGTTTGCCATCAAGAGCTGCACAAACCCTACTCGGCACATTTTCCCTTGGCTTCCTGGGGAAGCTGTCGGTTTGCATATGGGTGTTCTAACTAAAACGTTTGCGATGAGTGTTTTATATTAAAAACCAAATTAAACTACAGCTTGGGCACCATTAATGGAGAGGATGCGAGCAAGGCGGGCGGCCATGGAAGTCAAAGGGCTCGCTTCCCGGTGAGCCTGCACGGCGTACAGCTCGCACGCTTCCCGTTAAGCCTCCGCATTGGAGTACAGCTCGCACGCCTTCCGTTTAGTCAAGCACTCAAGCACCTGTCCGCACGGCACCTCCTAGCCATTAAAAGAGTGAGGCGTGGCGTCATGTGAATGGTTAACAGAACACACACAATTTAAATTATACAGAACATTTGAGATGTTACAGTGGCAGCTATTTGTTTCAAAATGCCTTTGTTGGCTGTTATTCGAGTGCGCCCTCTCTCAAAATGGACACAAAAAATACCACAGCATGTCGGGTGCCATTCCATTATAGCATGCCAAGTTTCATGAATTTCAGATGAGTTTTGGATTTACTAGAATTTAAAAACAAATTATCTCAACGTTTTGCCGGCAATCAACATTGCCCTGGTGTTTGAAATTCATTCCCATTTCTTGCATGGGACCTAAGCATGCCCCGAAAGACACAGATTTGATTTTTTTAACCAATTTATATGCACTAGAGCTTGTGCATGTAGTTCAAATTTGAATTATGCACATGAAATGCCTAGAAAACCCAGTTAATGTATAAAAATGTCCAAACGAACCCCGAAAAATTCCAAAAGTAAACACAACACTCCTGTTGTTCTATGTTGACACTAGAAATTTTTTGAAATCAATAAGAGGCAATGGATATTGTTTCGTCCCCAAAGGTGGCAGGTTCCCTACCGAAACCATCACGCTTGTTGTGAGAAGCTAAGGTTTGTGAGAAGCTTATACCCAAACCTGCCCCAAATGGGACAATTTTTTTACCACGGCATGTTGATGCTGCTCCATGATAGCATGCCAAGTTTCATGAATTTCAGATGAGTTTTGGATTTACTAGAATTTAAAAGTCATGTATCTCAATGTTTGCGGCTGAGTGACGGTAGCAGGGTGTTTGAAATTCATTCCCATTTCTTGCATGGGACCTAAGCATGCAACCAAGGACACATATTTGATTTTTCAACCAGTTTATATGCAATGGAGAATGTGCATGTAGTTCAAATTTGAATTATGCGCATAAAATGCCTGGAAAACCCAGTTAATGTATAAAAATGTCCAAACGAACCCCGAAAAATTCCAAAATTGAACACAACACTCCTGTTGTTCTATGTTGACACTCGACATTTTTTGGAAGCAATAAGAGGCAACGAATATCGTTCCGTCCCCAAAGGTGGCACGTTCCCTACCGAAACCATCACGCTTGTTGTGGGAAGCTCTGGTTTGTGAGAAGCTTATACCCAAACCTGCCCCAAATGGGACAAATTTTTTACCACGGCATGTTGATGCCGCTCCATGATAGCATGCCAAGTTTCATGAATTTCAGACGAGTTTTGGATTTACTAGAATTTAAAAACCAGGTATCGCAATGTTTGCGGATGAGTGACAGTGGCAAGGTGTTTGAAATTCATTCCCATTTCTTGCATGGCACCTAAGCATGCAACCAAGGACACATATTTGATTTTTCAACCAGTTTATATGCACTAGAGAATGTGCATGTAGTTCAATTTGAATTGTGCGCATAAAATGCCTGGGAAACCCAGTTAATGTATAAAAATGTCCAAACGAACCACGAAAATTCCAAAATTGAACACAACACCCCTGTTGTTCTATGTTGACACTCGAATTTTTTTGAAAGCAATCAGAGGCAACGGATATCATTTCGTCCCCAAAGGTGGCATGTTCCCTACCGAAACCATCACGCTTGTTGTGAGAAGCTCTGGTTTGTGAGAAGCTTATACCCAAACCTGCCCCAAATGGGACAAATTTTTTACCACGGCATGTTGATGCCGCTCATGATAGCATGCCAAGTTTCATGAATTTCAGATGAGTTTTGGATTTACTAGGATTTAAAAGACATGTATCTCAATGTTTGCGACCTAGTGACGGTGGCAGGGTGTTTGAAATTCATTCCCGTTTCTTGCATGGGATCTAAGCATGCACCGAAGGACACGGATTTGTTTTTTCAACCAATTTATATGCACTTGAGCATGTGCATGTAGTTCAAATTTGAATTATGCACATAAATGCATTCAAAATTCACTTAATGCATAAAAATGTCCAAACGAACCCCAAAAAATCACAAAAAATTAACACAACACTCCTATTGTTCTATGTTGACACGAGGAGTTTTTTGGAAGCAATAAGAGGCAACAGATATCGTTTCGTCCCCAAAGGTGGGGCGTTCCCTACCGAAACCATCATGCTTGTTGTGAGAAGCTCTGGTTTGTGAGAAGCTTATACCCAAACCTGCCCCAAATGGGACAAATTTTTTACCACAGCATGTTGATGCTGCTCCATGATAGCATCCCAAGTTTCATGAATTTCAGACGAGTTTTGGAGTTACTAGAATTTAAAAACCAAGTATCTCAATGTTTGCGGCCGGTGACGGTGACTGGGTGTTTGACATTCATTCTCATTTCTTGCATGGGACCTAAGCATGCAACCAAGGACACAGATTTGATTTTTCAACCAGTTTATATGCACTGGAGCATGTGCATGTAGTTCAAATTGGAATTATGCACCTGGAATGCCTACAAAACCAAGTTAATGTATAAAAAGTCCAAACGAACCCTGAACAATTCCAATTTTTTTTACGACACACATATAGTTGCATGTTCACTCCAGATAAAAGGTCTAGCAATTCAAACACTGTCCATTGCCGCTGTGACCCCAATATGTAATTCAAATCAAGATGAAAAATCAAGTAGATCGCACACAGCTTATTATCAGCAATCGTGTGAGATGCAGCACAAAATATCCTGGAGCACCGTCGGTGTATAGTACGCCTATGGCTTACGCGAGAAGGTGCGTCGGCTATAGTCCGCAGCCGGCATCTCAAGCACACTAGCTCACTCCCCAAATATCATTTCACTGTTCAATCGTCACCGGTGAAAGATGGGGACGTGGATGTGACGCCCGGATAATTAAGCTACAGTGAACCTCTGCTAATGATGCCACGTCACCTCGATTTATGTTAATAAACTCGCGTTAGTTCAAAACGATTCAAATTTAGATTTTAATTAAATGCAAACAATAAAGGTTTTCAAATATAAAAACTAAAATGTTCACAGTGAGCCAAATAATGCATAGGTAATTAAGGCGGAGAAACCACACTTTTACAAAATGTTTAAATACTCTAAAATGATTTAAACCGTAGCAAAAACAGTTATATAAATGCCTTTGGTATTTTATAAATTGCCAAACTATTTTAATTCGGGGTAAAACTTTTTATGACAGTGGGTTATTCTGGAACATTATTTTAGGGGCTATTGTTATATTTTAGTAGAACAAAATACAAACAGAGGAGAAAATTACAAAAACAGAAAAGAATAAATAAAAAGAAAAGGTAAAACAAAATAACAAAATTATTTAAAAAGAGAACACCCCCCGCTGGGCCACGGCCCAGCTGGCCTCTGGGCCAACCAGGCCAGCCCAGCCGGCGCCTACAGCCCCCCCTGGGGCGACCTAACCCTAGGACCCCCTCCCCACTTCCCCCACAATTACCACGACCTCTCTCTCTCCCCTTCTGGATCGCGCCCCCACGCGCCCCGATCCCACCGACTCGCCCCCGCGCCCCATCATCATCGCCGCCTGTCGCCGGATCCCTTCCCCCGCAGGTGCCCTGCCGTCCCAGCCGCTTCGCCGCTGCTCCTCGCGGCCTCGGCGAGCACGCCCGCGCTCAAGGACTGCCGCCTCCGCCCCGCAGCTTCTTCGTCGTCATCGCGCGACGCCTGCAGCACCACCGGCCGCCGTCGTCATCGCCGTGCCGTCGTCCAACGCCCCAGGGCCGCCTCGCCATCGCCGTTTGCCGGAACCGCGTCCTCGACCTCCCCCTCGATGGACTCCGTCAACCCTCGCCGCCTGTACCCCTGCATCGGGGGTGAGCTCCTCCCCCTCGCTGCTTTCCTCGCCCACGTACGTCGCCTGTGCGCGAGCACCGCACCAGCCGTCCCTGCTCCGAACTGCTCTGCAGTGCACTACTGCTGCTGCGCCCGCCCCGCTGCCGCACCGGCGCACCGCACTGCGCGATGCCGTTGGCCCCGCTCCCTCACCCCCTGACCCGCGCCTTGCCTCCGTCTCGTGTGCGGCCTCGCCCGTCCCGCCGTCGATGCCCGCGCCAGCCGCTCCGGCTCCGTCCGGTGCGCCCGCCCCAGGCCTCTATGCTGCCTGCCCTGCTCGCTCGCCAGCAGCCGCGCTGGCCATGTTCAGCTGCGGCTGGCCAGAGCCACCGCCAAGTCGGGCTAGCCCTGATTAGCTTAGGGCCTAATCCCCCCTTCCCCACTAATCTGCTGCTGATCACCAAGACCCACCACTACTAAAACTAATTAAATCCAACTGTTAAAATAAAAGTGACCCAATGACAGGTAGACCCCACCTCTAAATATCTTTTTAAAGAAGTGTTAAAAGCTGTAGGTATGACACCTGGGCCCCACTGCCCCTCTTTGACCAGTCAACTTGGACTGTTGACTACTGACTCAGCAGTCAATAGGTCCCACCTGTCATAGACATGCACACACTACTGGGTACATTTGTGTACCCATAGCAGTTCTGTATTTATTATTTTCGAATTAAATGAATTCCAGAAATTATAGAATATTCATTAAATCTTTTAAAATTCATATAAAATAAACCGTAGCTCGGATGAAAATACTTTGTACATGAAAGTTGCTCAGAACGACGAGACGAATCCAGATACGCAGCCCGTTCGTCCGCCACGCGTCCCTAGCATAGTGAACCTGTAACATTTCACCTCCGGTTCATCTGTCCGAAAACGCGAAACATCGGGAATACTTTCCCGGATGTTCCCCCCCTTCGCCGGTACCACCTACTGCCGCGTAAGGGCACACCTAGCACCGCTCATTGTCATGCCACGCATCGTCATGCTTATGTTTGCATTGTATTTACTGTTTCTTCCCCCTCTTCTCTCCGGTAGACCCCGAGACCGATGCTGCCCCTGTGGTCGACTACGTCACCGACGACCCCTCCTTCTTGTCTGAGCAACCAGGCAAGCCCCCCCCCCTTGATCACCAGATATCGCCTATTCTTCTCTATACTGCTTGCATTAGAGTAGTGTAGCATGTTACTGCTTTCCGTTAATCCTATCCTGATGCATAGCCTGTCATTGTTGCTACAGTTGTTACCCTTACCTGCTATCCTACTGCTTAGTATAGGATGCTAGTGTTCCATCAGAGGCCCTACACTCTTGTCTGTCTGCCATGCTATACTACTGGGTCGTGATCACTTCGGGAGGTGATCACGGGTATATACTTATATACTCTATACATGACACATGTGGTGACTAAAGTCGGGTCGGCTCGTTGAGTACCCGCAAGTGATTCTGATGAGGGGGCTGAAAGGACAGGTGGCTCCATCCCGGTAGAGGTGGGCCTGGGTTCCTGACGGCCCCCGACTGTTACTTTGTGGCGGAGCGACAGGGCAGGTTGAGACCACCTAGGAGAGAGGTGGGCCTGGCCCTGGTCGGCGTTCGCGGATACTTAACACGCTTAACGAGATCTTGGTATTTGATCTGAGTCTGGCCATTTGGTCTATACGCACTAACCATCTACGCGGGAGTAGTTATGGGTATCCCGGCGTCGTGGTATCATCTGAAGCTCTTCTTGACGTTAGCGACTGAGTGGCGCGCGCCGCATTGGACCGTAAGCTCGCGCTTGTATTAAGGGGGCTAGGTCTGCTTCCGGCCGCGTACGCAACGTGCAGGTGTGCATAGGGCGATGGGCCCAGACCCCTGCGCGCATAGGGTTTAGACCGGCGTGCTGACCTCTCTGTTGAGCCTAGGTGGGGCTGCGACGTGTTGATCTTATGAGGCCGGGCATGACCCAGAAAAGTGTGTCCGGCCAAATGGGATCGAGCGTGTTGGGTTATGTGGTGCACCCCTGCAGGGAAGTTTATCTATTCGAATAGCCGTGTCCCTCGGTAAAAGGACGACCCGGAGTTGTACCTTGACCTTATGACAACTAGAACTGGATACTTAATAAAACACACCCTTCCAAGTGCCAGATATAACCCGGTGATCGCTCTCTAACAGGGCGACAAGGAGGGGATCGCCGGGTAGGATTATGCTATGCGATGCTACTTGGTGAACTTACCATCTACTCTCTTCTACATGCTGCAAGATGGAGGTGGCCAGAAGCGTAGTCTTCGACAGGACTAGCTATCCCCCGTTATTCTGGCATTCTGCAGTTCAGTCCACCGATATGACCCTTTACACATATACCCATGCATATGTAGTGTAGCCCCTTGCTTGCGAGTACTTTGGATGAGTACTCACGGTTGCTTTTCTCCCTCTTTTCCCCTTTCTATACCTGATTGTCGCAACCAGATGCTGGAGTCCAGGAGCTAGAGATCCTGAGGATGATTCTACATGGAGTTCGGCTTCGAGGAGTAGTTAGGAGGTCCCAGGCAGAAGGCCTTGCCTTTTCGATCGTTGCTACTTTTGTGCTAGCCTTCTAAAGGCAAACTTGTTTAACTTATGTCTGTACTCAGATATTGTTGTTTCCGCTGACTCGTCTATGATCGAGCAATTGTATTCGAGCCCTCGAGGCCCCTGGCTTGTATTATGATGCTTGTATGACTTATTTATGTTGTAGAGTTGTGTTGTGATATCTTCCCGTGAGTCCCTGATCTTGATCGTACACATTTGCGTGCATGATTAGTGTACGGTCAAATCGGGGGAGTCACAAGTTGGTATCAGAGCCGACTGCCTGTAGGAATTCCCTTTCCAACTCTTTGGCCGAAGTCGAGTCTAGTCATTGAAAAACTTTTACTAACATGGCTGTGTGGATTACGGGCCCACGTCGCCATTGGGTGGTATTAGGATCTTTTACTCCTTGTCTATACTCTGGGACTCTGATCTCTCTTCTATTCGGGTAAGTGAATTTTTGCTAAATCTAACATTAGGGTCTCGTTATCACTTTCACCCGGAGAGCCCCTTATTGCTGATGATCGTCTGCTGCACGTGAAGACCCTGAAGATACTCTCCGCTGATAACCCGAGAACTTGTGTTCATCACTTTTGCAATTCCCTTTCATCGTTAAACCCCTATGGATAACCACGTATACTCGCTATTCATACAATGTTTCCCGGTTGATCTTGTTACTACAAGATACCCCAATTCTCTCTGTTGTTACGAGAATCCTTTGAGCTTACTGCCTTGCTGTTGTTTGTCACCTGAATACCCCTACGGATAATTCTCGCACTTACCGAGTATCCTCTCATCCCCAGTTGATTCAAGTATTTCACAATAGTCTTCAAAATACTATTCGATCTTCCGAAAATCCTCAGGAGCCTATTGCTCTTGAAATTCTTGTTTGCTTGCATTATGGTTAATCCCATAAGTCTCGTAATCTTATTGGCATCTCTTGTCATTATCATTTTGAGTCTGTTGATTCAATTTGTTGCGAATGCTCGCAATCCTCAATCATATCCTAGAATTCATTCTTCCGGCTCAGACGTCATTTTAAACGTGAGCTGGATCTCGACCTATCAAATTGCCATCGATTGTACCCCTAAGCCTACTCAACTTATCCATTCTTGATCAGAGCGTTGCTTCTGACCCCCTGATTTGGAAATCATAATTCTTTTGCATTTGAACTTTGAGTTAGTCAGTTGTTTCTATAATCAGATCTCCTTGCATTCTTCTTCCTCTGGTTGAGTACCGATGCTCACATCAGATCCCTTGTGGACCATCGGTTCCTTTGTTGGATTTTATCCGACAGTGTCCTTCATATGGAATAACCTTGTGAGCCTTTCCATGGGTATATAATGCCTTTGGTAAATTGTATCATCTGTTTTTGAACAATGCTCTTCTTTCGAGCTTATAATATTTACTCCGAAGTTTGTGGTATATGTTCCTAAGATGCCTTGATGGGTTGAACCTATGCATTTCATAATATGTGTGAACTCGAAAGTTTTCATGAGTCATACTCTTCTGGTATTTTGCCAGATAAAAATTTTCAACACTGCAACTTCATCAAACGCGAGAAGTGAATGAAAGGTTATGCATTGAAGAAGTGGGAGTCGACCTTGAACTTTGCGTTCATGCCCATGGACACGATGTAGCTCTTATCATTAAATCTTCTCTTAAATTAATTATTCCCTTGGTATAAGTTCATCTTACATCTGGGATCTGGCCTTTTGCAATCGTGGTTCCGACCATGTTCTCCTTTAAATACCATTTCTCGTACAAGTTGAGCACTTGTCTTCTGCGGAGCAATACCCCAGTCCAACCTCTACTTTGGTTTGTCGTCGAGTATTACCCCCTGGTATCTCGAGATTATCATGGAACTGCATAACTTCTTATGAGTTCTTCATCAAGTGCTGCATTCTCATTGATTCCAATTTTTCACGGGCTCCGAGTTATTAAACACTCAAGGACATCGATAACAGAATCGAGTCCGCGTCACGATTAAACAACTCTTAGTAATCTCCTTTGCTTACGAGTTCGTACTCGATCACGTCATCCCTAGCCTGCTCGGCTATGTCATTATCGTGCCGATTTTAACTGTGCCACCTGGTCCTTCCCAGCGCACAAATTTTGACAGTGAGCTAATCTTGCGTCGATCTTCCTCGTCTTATCGTTCACCTCGAACAGCAAACTTGATTTCGAGTTTGTGCCCTACTCGTGGTTCCAATAACCTTTCACTTTCATCATTCCTCTGACTTGATTCATCGCCGATAGATTACCTCTTCATGAAGTCTCTCGACACATGTATCGTGATCAGCACCAACATTTTGAGCTCTTCCAGGATATCAATCGAAATCATGATGCGAAATACCATCCTTTTCCTCGATGATTTGTGTTATCATCAGCCACTTTATTGTCTTCCCTCCAACACAAACTTGTTCGTGTTTTGTGTTATACCTTGAGTTCCTTGCTATACAACATTTGTTCTTTACCTTGGAGTATTACCATCTTTTGTGTCAAGAATGTCGTGAGAATTTCACCACCCCTTAAGAATCTTTGATACAAGTGATACTTTTTGTCATCTCCATTCATCCCCTTGGTCCCCGTGTTGTTTCTAACCGGTAAACCAACAATTGAGCTATGATGTGCGGATTCGAAACTTCTAGCAACCCTATTGCTTTGAAGTTAATGGTCGATAATTCATTCTTAGACCATTGGTTATTGAATCACCATTCTAATAGTGATCATGCTTCCTAACCCCATATTTTGGGTGCACTTTTCAACCAAAGTCTAATTGTGTATGTTTTCCTTGAGCATACATCATTATATCATTTGATCTGGCAAATGTTATCTCCTTGATTCACATAATTGTGGAATTCCATCTTTTTGGAAACCTCGATGAATTGTCGTCGAGTCCATCAGCCACCTCCTCATCCTCTCCTTGGTTTAATGATGAACTGTGTTTTGGACATTGCTTCTATAGTTCAATTCCCGAGAATCTTACAATGTCATCTCGACAATTTGTGTTGCACCTTTCTTCTCAGGCATCCTGAGTATGAGTTATCCTGACACCAATCAGATCTGAATCTCGGTCAGATATGATGGTTGGAACATATTTCCAGGAGTTATAACATCTTTACATGACCCGGTAAGGTGATGTCATGCCTAGCACACCTGGCCGGAGGGCCTATTGATATAATCCTTTCTTTTTAGCAAAGTTAATCATTCTTCCATGAGGAAATTGCAAGACTTATTCTATAAGTTGTTCCTAATGAATCCTTTGTGTATCCAAGTCCGACCTTTGCTTGAAGACCATGTCAATGCTATCTCAAAGCATGTCTATGGTACTACGATTTTCAACAAGAACATTTGAAGCACCATGCTAAATTTCCTTTATCAATTATTCAAACACCGTTGTAGGGGTAATATCATGAAATCCCTTCCCCTTACCTTAATGGTTTTCTACTTTCTATCCTGTCTTGGATATCATCCTCTGCTTGACTTTGGGAAGGATATACCCCTGATATATGTGTTTAAACACATTTCCCTTTCCGTTGTTTTGTTCAAACTTTCTTATAATCTACTTAACTGAGCAGCGGTAATTCCCTGCTTAGGTAAGCCCCTCGTGGTACAACTCTGCCAGTAAGACCCTATTACTATAATTGATGACATTTCGGTAGCCACCGATGGACGAGAACTTTGCCTAATGGTCCGCCTCGTTCAACGAGCAGGAAAATGGTTCTCTTCGTCCCTCGCCCTTGGTATCGACATTGTTGCCAACATAACTGATAGGCTACCCTCTGACATGTCTTGCTATCACGACCGTGCAAGATATCAACGCTTTTCCTACTTTTAACCACATGGTGGGCCCATAACCCACAGTTCCACAGGATCGAAACCTGACTCTCCTGTACACCCCCGGTTTCCAGAGTTATTCCTCGCGCTTGACTTCTTATGTAACTCACGGGCCACCTGCCAAGTGATCTATTCGGGTATCAGACGCAATACTTATTCTCGTTGCTCTGAACCCCTTTCACCTTCTGATAGGCATCGAACGCTTGCCTATCATTTTGAAACTTCTCATGGTACCTTCTTACTTTGCTCTCGACATCTTCTTAAGTTTCAATTCGAGAGATATTTATGCTTCTTCCCCTGAGTTAACCATCTGATGCTCGATCTTGTTAGAATCCGTCCTTATAGGGTTTTCCCTTCTCACCCTTTCATAAGTACGGTGAAGATCCTGAAGGAAGGACGACAAAGTTCATCATGATGACCTGAAGCAGAGGACTGAAGGCATCAATGTAATGGATCAACCTCTTCGAGAAGAGCAACTATGACCGAGAAGAATCGTTAGAATTTCGTAACCAAATCCCTTCCCCTTATAACCGCTCCTAAATCTCGGGACGAGATTTCTTGTAGTGGAGGAGAATTGTGACGCCCGGATAATTAAGCTACAGTGAACCTCTGCTAATGATGCCACGTCACCTCGATTTATGTTAATAAACTCGCGTTAGTTCAAAACGATTCAAATTTAGATTTTAATTAAATGCAAACAATAAAGGTTTTCAAATATAAAAACTAAAATCTTCACAGTGAGCCAAATAATGCATAGGTAATTAAGGCGGAGAAACCACACTTTTACAAAATGTTTAAATACTCTAAAATGATTTAAACCGTAGCAAAAACAGTTATATAAATGCCTTTGGTATTTTATAAATTGCCAAACTATTTTAATTTGGGGTAAAACTTTTTATGACAGTGGGTTATTCTGGAACATTATTTTAGGGGCTATTGTTATATTTTAGTAGAACAAAATACAAACAGAGGAGAAAATTACAAAAACAGAAAAGAATAAATAAAAACAAAAGGTAAAACAAAATAACAAAATTATTTAAAAAGAGAACACCCCCCACTGGGCCACGGCCCAGCTGGCCTCTGGGCCAACCAGGCCAGCCCAGCCGGCGCCTACAGCCCCCCTGGGGCGACCTAACCCTAGCGATCCCCTCCCCACTTCCCCCACAATTACCACGACCTCTCTCTCCCTTTTGGATCGCGCCCCCACGCGCCCTGATCCCACCGACTCGCCCCCGCGCCCCATCATCATCGCCGCCTGTCGCCGGATCCCTTCCCCCGCAAGTGCCCCGCCGTCCCAGCCGCTTCGCCGCTGCTCCTCGCGGCCTCGGTGAGCACGCCCGCGCTCAAGGACTGCCGCCTCCGCCCCGCAGCTTCTTTGTCGTCATCGCGCCACGCCTGCAGCACCACCAGCCACCGCCGTCATCGCCGTGCCGTCGTCCAACGCCCCAGGGCCGCCTCGCCATCGCCGTTCGCCGGAACCGCGTCCTCGACCTCCCCCTCGATGGACTCCGTCAACCCTCGCCGCCTGTACCCCTGCATCGGGGGTGAGCTCCTCCCCCTCGCTGCTTTCCTCGCCCGCGTATGTCGCCTGTGCGCGAGCACCGCACCAGCCGTCCCTGCTCCGAACTGCTCCGCCGTGCACTTCTGCTGCTGCGCCCGGCCCGCTGCTGCACCGGCGCACCGCACTGCGCGATGCCGTTGGCCCCACTCCCTCACCCCCTGACCCGCGCCTTGCCTCCGTCTCGTGTGCGGCCTCGCCCGTCCCGCCGTCGATGCCCGCGCCGGCCGCTCCGGCTCCGTCTGGCGCGCCCGCCCCAGGCCTCTATGCTGCCTGCCCTGCTCGCTCGCCAGCGGCCGCGCTGGCCATGTTCAGCTGCGGCTGGCTAGAGCCACCGCCAAGTCGGGCCAGCCCTGATTAGCTTAGGGCCTAATCCCCCCTTCCCCACTAATCTGCTGCTGATCACCGGGACCCACCACTACTAAAACTAATTAAATCCAACTGTTAAAATAAAAGTGACCCAATGACAGGTAGACCCCACCTCTAAATATCTTTTTAAAGAAGTGTTAAAAACTGTAGGTATGACACCTGGGCCCCACTGCCCCTCTTTGACCAGTCAACTTGGACTGTTGACTACTGACTCAGCAGTCAACAGGTCCCACCTATCATAGACATGCACACACTACTGGGTACATTTGTGTACCCATAGCAGTTCTGTATTTATTATTTTCGAATTAAATGAATTCCAGAAATTATAGAATATTCATTAAATCTTTTAAAATTCATATAAAATAAACCGTAGCTCGGATGAAAATACTTTGTACATGAAAGTTGCTCAGAACGACGAGACGAATCCAGATACGCAGCCCGTTCGTCCGCCACGCGTCCCTAGCATAGTGAACCTGTAACATTTCACCTCCGGTTCATCTGTCCGAAAACGCGAAACATTGGGAATACTTTCCCGGATGTTGCCCCCTTCGCCGGTACCACCTACTGCCGCGTAAGGGCACACCTAGCACCGCTCATTGTCATGCCACGCATCGTCATGCTTATGTTTGCATTGTATTTACTGTTTCTTCCCCCTCTTCTCTCCGGTAGACCCCGAGACCGATGCTGCCCCTGTGGTCGACTACGTCACCGACGACCCTCCTTCTTGTCTGAGCAACCAGGCAAGCCCCCCCCCCTTGATCACCAGATATCGCCTATTCTTCTCTATACTGCTTGCATTAGAGTAGTGTAGCATGTTATTGCTTTCCGTTAATCCTATCCTGATGCATAGCCTGTCATTGTTGCTACAGTTGTTACCCTTACCTGCTATCCTACTGCTTAGTATAGGATGCTAGTGTTCCATCAGAGGCCCTACACTCTTGTTCGTCTGCCATGCTATACTACTGGGCCGTGATCACTTTGGGAGGTGATCACGGGTATATACTTATATACTCTATACATGACACATGTGGTGACTAAAGTCGGGTCGGCTCGTTGAGTACCCGCAAGTGATTCTGATGAGGGGGCTGAAAGGACAGGTGGCTCCATCCCGGTAGAGGTGGGCCTGGGTTCCTGACGGCCCCCGACTGTTACTTTGTGGCGGAGCGATAGGGGAGGTTGAGACCACCTAGGAGAGAGGTGGGCCTGGCCCTGGTCGGCGTTCGCGGATACTTAACACGCTTAACGAGATCTTGGTATTTGATCTGAGTCTGGCCATTTGGTCTATACGCACTAACCATCTACGCGGGAGTAGTTATGGGTATCCCGGCGTCGTGGTATCAGCCGAAGCTCTTCTTGACGTTAGCGACTGAGTGGCGCGCGCCGCATTGGACCGTAAGCTCGCGCTTGTATTAAGGGGGCTAGGTCTGCTTCCGGCCGCGTACGCAACGTGCAGGTGTGCATAGGGCGATGGGCCCAGACCCCTGCGCGCATAGGGTTTAGACCGGCGTGCTGACCTCTCTGTTGAGCCTAGGTGGGGCTGCGACGTGTTGATCTTACGAGGCCGGGCATGACCCAGAAAAGTGTGTCCGGCCAAATGGGATCGAGCGTGTTGGGTTATGTGGTGCACCCCTGCAGGGAAGTTTATCTATTCGAATAGCCGTGTCCCTCGGTAAAAGGACGACCCGGAGTTGTACCTTGACCTTATGACAACTAGAACTGGATACTTAATAAAACACACCCTTCCAAGTGCCAGATATAACCCGGTGATCGCTCTCTAACAGGGCGACGAGGAGGGGATCGCCGGGTAGGATTATGCTATGCGATGCTACTTGGTGAACTTACCATCTACTCTCTTCTACATGCTGCAAGATGGAGGTGGCCAGAAGCGTAGTCTTCGACAGGACTAGCTATCCCCCGTTATTCTGGCATTCTGCAGTTCAGTCCACCGATATGACCCTTTACACATATACCCATGCATATGTAGTGTAGCCCCTTGCTTGCGAGTACTTTGGATGAGTACTCACGGTTGCTTTTCTCCCTCTTTTCCCCTTTCTATACCTGATTGTCGCAACCAGATGCTGGAGTCCAGGAGCTAGAGATCCCGAGGATGATTCTACATGGAGTTCGGCTTCGAGGAGTAGTTAGGAGGTCCCAGGCAGGAGGCCTTGCCTTTTCGATCGTTGCTACTTTTGTGCTAGCCTTCTAAAGGCAAACTTGTTTAACTTATGTCTGTACTCAGATATTGTTGTTTCCGCTGACTCGTCTATGAACGAGCAATTGTATTCGAGCCCTCGAGGCCCCTGGCTTGTATTATGATGCTTGTATGACTTATTTATGTTGTAGAGTTGTGTTGTGATATCTTCCCGTGAGTCCCTGATCTTGATCGTACACATTTGCGTGCATGATTAGTGTACGGTCAAATCGGGGGAGTCATAGTGGACCCGCGTTGTGAGGGAAACTTCAACGGCCCACTCCGGTGAGAGCGCGGCCACAGCCGCCAGACGCGTGCTAACAAGCTTCATGAGGGCGACCGCAATCTGTGTCCGGGCAGCCAAGGCAGCCCAAACGGCCGCTGTTGCTTCTCAGGCAGCGGCAGCAGCATCTGCCTCGGGGATAGCAACTAGCGAGAGCGGCACAGCAGCTGTCCGTTCTGCAGCAGTGGCCTTAGCCTTGATGGAGGCCGCCCGCCACCATGTTGAGGTCGTCCACGCCCAGCTCGGGGTGCTCACTGCACAAATCAAAGGAAGCTTCTCCGAGAACGGCCGAAGAGGTGGCAATCGCCGAGAGAGTTCGAGCAGCCATCCGTTCCTGCGTGGCATACCTTGCCACGACGGAGCCCGCCAAAGCCCAGATTGCGGCCGCGCACGCCCTGCTTGTGGCGGCCTATTCCAAAGATATAGCGGACGCGGATGGCAAGATGCTTGCCGAGTATGGTGCGATGGATGCCATGGAGCCCCTTCCCCAAGAGACCGTCGGGCGCGAGCTGGACATGGAGGCGGTGGCGGAGATCGACGAGCACCAGCTGTAGTAGTACTCTTTGTTTTGTTTAATTAAGAGCATCGGTCTTTAATTTGTTAGAGTAATGTTTAGGTCAGCTAGCTCTGTTTAATTGCTGAACTTTCTCGATTAACAAGTGTGGGTGTTCTGTAGTCTCCTTTGTGTACCCAAATTATGCAATGACGTGGATGACCACTGTAACCATGGAAATTCGAACCAAAACTTTTGACGTTCAAACTCATCACACACGGGTGAAGCTATTTGAATCGTTTGTGATGTCCACATATTGTACACAGTTCTGAATAATGGACCGTGTCTGATGACACTTTGCGCACCAGTTTTTTGGCTGAAGCGATTCCAAATTTTCGGCTTTCGTGGAAATATCTACCTCCCCACCCCCTCCCTCTTACCAAAAGACACATTTACCCCTCTTTTCACCTTCCTTTCCAAGTTGAAACCCTGACTCCTTACTTGCAGCACCGCCTCCTCGTCGGCGACCCTCCTTCACGCTGCTCGGCCTCGTCTATCCAGGCAGGTAATCCACACCCGACCCCATCCTCCTCCTCCTTCCACATCCCACATGCCCCGACCGTCGGCGCGAGTGCGACACCTTCCACCCAAATCACCGACCCCTCCACCAAATAAGCGCCGGCCTAAGCCATGGTGCACGCAGTATAGCCAGGATCTCAAGGAGCATTTGGCAGCGGAGAAGCAAATCGCGGCCGCACGCACGGATGAGGTCGCGATGGCTGCCATTCGTGCCGACCCCCAGATCTTGGAGGAGCACCTCGCCGTCGAGGCCACCGTTGACGCCTCGCGCGCCAACCCGCGACGCGGTTGGCTGCTTTAAATGACAGTTCGTGGCGTTTTCTCGAGGCCATCGTTTGCTAGCTACTGCCTTTCCTTAACAAATTCTAGTGAATTGTGCTATCTACTTTTACCATGCAATCTTCTGCTATAGTGTATATGTTCTATATGTCGTGCAATGTGGTGTTCAGTTAACTGCTTGGTTCAATTCTGCAAATGTGATGTTCAATTCTTCAGGGTGCAATATTTCCAAGTTGTTAAGCATGCTTGGTTTGGTTAACTGTCTGATCTTCTATTACGAGTATGTTATATTGTGCAATGTGGTGCTCGGTTAACGTTTCGTTCATTTGTTGTAGTGTTTAGTTAACTGCTTGGTTCAATTCTGTAATGCGATCTTCAATTGTTGTGGCTGCATTCTGTTATTGTATACCATGTGAGAAATAAATTGAATTTGGATGTACTAAATACATGAGAAACAAATACAATTGCTATATTTCCAAGTTGTTAAGCATGCTTGGTTTTGTTAATTGTCTGATCTTCTATTAGGAGTATGTTATATTGTGCAATGTGCTGCTCAGTTAATGTTTGGTTCATTTGTTGTGGTGTTTAGCTAACCGCTTGGTTCAATTCTACACTGCGATGTCCAATTGTCGCGGGTAGAATTTTGTATTGTTGTGCATGTGAGGAATAAATCGAATTTGGCTGCACTTAATACATGAGAAACATATACAAGTGCTATATTTCCTAGTTCTTAATCATGCTTGGTTTGGATAAATGGGTTTCCCATGTGGCTTGAATTAATCTGATGATCTGCAATGTGCTTATTTTTCATCAACATATTTTACTGATAGCATGTGAACCCTTACTTAACCTGATGACTAACTACCTTATATGTGTTGCAGGGAAACAATGGGAAGCACTAAGGTTTACAATCGAGGTTAGCACGTGCATGGTCCGTTGTCTAATAGCACATTATTGTGCAATTGCAGGAATCATTCTAATATTTAGGTTTTTAACAATTTGGTCTTGCACATGTAGGTCCTGCTATCAGAGGTTTTGACCCACTGTTCGACCCTTTTTGCATATGGGGAAATGAGTTGTCCATGAATATCAGTCAAGTCAAGAAACTCAGAAAGATTGTTAAGATAAAGAAATTAGCGACAAAAAACAACAACATCTTTGTCTGCACAATGAAGAAGACATCAGTTCACTACAGGATGGTACTAACTATTATACCTTGCCTTTTTTATTCCTTTAACCCATTTCCAATATAGAGAAGATATTTATGCACATCCTTGTTTTCAGGCCTTTCCAAAGCAGTTCACTGATGATTACCTCTCAAACCACCTGTATGGTCAGGAGGCGAGGAAGTTATTCATACAACACCCACGGTTCAATATTGAAGTATTCCTGAAGAGGACGAAGGATGGATGGTCAATCATCCACAGGCACTGGCCTAAAGTTACAAAGACCTTCAACATCAATGAAGGCTCAATATTCGCCTTCTACTTCAGCAGTTTTCCATATGAGATACATCCGTCGATGTATTATGATGCTAATTTTGAAACGTTATAGATGTTGCATGTGAAACTTGGTCCTGGTGTAGTTGTGTAATGGGGTAGCTGAGTGCTGAAGCTATATGATGTTGTACTCTGATGTATTTCAATTATGAAAATGAAATATATTGTGTGCTTAATATGAAATGTCAATTAGATTAATAAATGGATTATGAATAATCAGATAATTAGCCTACTAATTGGGTTTTGCTATTGCAAACGGTTGTTGAAAAAATACCGTGGGCGATGACCCCAGGCAACGCACACAGCTTCTAGGAATAAACCGTGTTGGATCAATGAACAATCACACATGACTTTCTCTTCAAAACTGTTTGCGTTAGGCCACCTTGTGCAAATGTTTACCACATAAAAATTGTGTGTGATGGACAGCCTTTGCCACACAGTTTCTTCTACGGACCATGTGTGATACATTCAATAACGCAAACGATTTAACGGGAAAAATTGTGTGTGATGTACCTGTGAACGGAAACGTTTTCCTTGGAGAGACTGTGTGGGATGTACATACGAATGGAAACGTTTAACGGGGACTGACTGTGTGGGATGTACTTGCGACAGGTCACAATTTCACCATATAATTGTATTTTTTAACTCCAGTATGTATTTCCGTATTTGAGCGCTCGCCGGTCGTAATCGACCTCATTTTGCCGAGCGTGTGTGCCAGGAGGGCATATCCCCGACGGTTTCTGGGTCGTGTGGGAAGGACCCCCCTATCGCCCACACTCACTTGGCGACGGTTCCAAAGGCCGTCGCGGAAAACGGTTAAAAACCGTTTGTTTAAGAGCTCGTTGTACTAGTGTTATTTGCCTTTTTATTTCTTTGCATCTTTTTTTTCATATCTATATTATCAAAAACCCAAAAATACCTCGCTGAATTTTATTTGCCATTATTCTATTTGCATCTACCAAATTATATCTTTACCAATCTTTTACCCAGGAGGGATTGACAACCCCTCTTACGTGTCGGGTTGCAAGTATTTGTTCTTTGTGTGCAGGTACCGTTTACATAGTGTTGCTTGCTTCTCCTACTGGTTCGATATTAACCTTGGTTTCATCACTGAGGGAAATACCCATCGTAGCTGTGCTGCATCATCCCTTCCTCTTCGGGGAAAAACTGACGCGGACGCGAGCTATCAGTAACAACGCCCAGAGATCCTTCCTCGACTCCCTGCAAGAAAGGAATCCCGGAGCCATCATATCCATATCATTTCTCCAGTATCCAGTTCTAGTTGTATAGATCGGGATACAACTCTGAGCATCCGTTGCTATGGACACGTCTATTCGAATAGATTAACTTCCATGCAGGGGTGCACAGTCTTACCCAACACGCTCGATTAACTCCGGCCGAACACACTTTTCTAGGTCATGCCCGGCCTCGGCTGATCAACACACCGTAGTTCTACCTAGTCTCAACAGAGAGGCCAGTACGCTAGTCTAAATCCTAAGCGCATGTGTCTTGGGCCCATCGCCCTTTGCACTCCAGCATGTTGCGTACGCGGCCTGGAGCAGACCCACCCTCTAATACAAGCGCAGGTGGTTCCCATCCAACCGGGCGCGCCCCGCTCAATCGCTGACGTCCGAAGAGCTTTCGGAGAATCGTACGACACCGAGTGCCCATACTTATCCCCGCGTGGTGGTTAGTGCAATAAGGCTAGAGGCCTACTGGGATCACACATCCAAACCGTTAGTGTCTTGGGAGCATGCGGTAACGACCAATAATCCGTGATATGTGGTCTCGTCACCCCATCTCACGGACTTACGACAAGGCTTAGAATGCCCGGCTGTGCTGCGTAATTATGTCGCGGGTATCCTCCAGATCAACCAACTCCACATCACTCGCGGGTACCCCTCGGGGCCGACCAGACTTCATCATGGTTCTGGGGTAAAGTCAATGTAACCGTGTGTCCATAACACCAAGGGGGAATCCGAAGAATCACCCTTGATGGGTTCCACTTGATGTAACTGTCAAGGTGAACTTGGAGGAATCACCCTCGAGGGTTCACACTTGAGGTGTCGCACGACACAGTCATTAATGGGAGTGGTGAAGGAGGAATCACCCTATGTAGACCACGACCGATTAACTACACTACAGAGATCTCATCGGAAGTGCTATACGAGGTATCACCCTTAGCACTCGATAGTAACCCTGCAGTGTCGTACAACTAAGGAAGTGTGATATGATGTGTCGGGCTCAGGACGTCGATCACGTTGATCGAGTCATCGATCATAAAGTGGGGGAAACAGGGACAATGTGAGGGGTCACTGGTGGATCACTAACCAACCTATACTCAACATTTAGGATAAGCAGGTAAGGTAACAAATGCAGGTTATAAAATCAGGCTATGCATCAGAATAGGTACAAACATACAACAGTAGCAAAATCTAATGCAAGCATGAGAGAGAAAGAAATGGGTGATATTAGAATGATCAATGGGGGTTTGCTTGCTTGGAAGATCTGCTGAGAGTGGCTGGACGTCAGGGGCATAGTCATACAGGGCAGCAACGTCAGTCTCAGGGTCTACCAGAGAGGAGGGGGAAGAAACAATAAATACACGGCAAACAAATGCAACACATATGCATGGCATGGAAGTAAGGGTTGATTACGTGCTCTAATGCATCATTGCATATTTTAGAAGGAGCGGGAAAATATCCGGGAATATTTTCCCGGCTACAGGTATTATTCGGTATATTGATCCGGTAGCAAAAGTTCAAGGTTCAGTATGCTAGAGGGGTTGGTCATGCTAATGGATGACATATTCAAGTTGTAAGCAATTTTATAAAAAATGTTGGCATGAAGGATGAAATAGAACATTTGTCATCATGGTGGAAAGAAAGGGGTGTGATACGTCTCCAACGTATCTATAATTTTTCATTGTTCCATGCTATTATATTATCTGTTTTGGATGTTTAATGGGCTTTAATATGCTCTTTTATATTATTTTTGGGACTAACCTATTAACCGGAGGCCCAGTGCTAGTTGCTGTTTTTTTGCCTATTTCAGTGTTTCGCACAAAAGGAATATCAAACGGAACAAAACCTTCGCGAGGATCTTTCTTGGAACAAACGCAATCCCGGAGACTTGGAGTGGACGTCAAGGAAGCAACGAGGCGGACACGAGGTAGGAGGGCGCGCCAAGGGGGTAGGCACGCCCCCATCCTCGTGGGCCCCTCGTAGCTCCACCGACCTACTTCTTTCGCCTATATATACTCTTATACCCTGAAAACATCCAGGGGAGCCACGAAACCACTTTTCCACCGCCGCAACCTTCTATACCCGTGAGATCCCATCTTGGGGCCTTTTTCGGCGCTCCGCCGGAGGGGGATTCGATCAGGGAGGGCTTCTACATCAACACCATAGCCCCTCCAATGATGTGTGAGTAGTTTACCATAGACCTTCGGGTCCATAGTTATTAGCTAGATGGCTTCTTCTCTGTCTTTGGTTCTCAATACAAAGTTCTCCTCGATGTTCTTGGAGATCTATTCGATGTAATACTTTTTGCGGTGTGTTTGTCGAGATCCGATGAATTGTGGGTTTATGATCAAGATTATCTATGAACAATATTTGATTCTTCTCTGAATTCTTATATGCATGATTTGATATCTTTGCAAGTCTCCTCGAATTATCGGTTTAGTTTGGCCTACTAGATTGATCTTTCTTGCAATGGGAGAAGTGCTTAGCTTTGGGTTCAATCTTGCGGTGTCCTTTCCCAGTGACAGCAGGGGCGGTAAGGCACGTATTGTATTGTTGCCATTAATACGTCTCCGTCGTATCTATAATTTTTGATTGTTCCATGCCAATATTATACAACTTTCATATACTTTTGGCAACTTTTTATACTATTTTTGGGACTAACATATTGATCCAATGCCCAGTGCCAGTTCCTGTTTGTTGCATATTTTTGTTTCGCAGAAACCCCATATCAAACGGAGTCCAAACGGGATAAAAACGGAAGTAAAATGTTTTTGGAATATTTGTGAAATATGGGAAGAAGAATCAACGCGAGAAGGTGCCCGAGGGGGCCACGAGGCAGGGGGCGCGCCTGCCCCCTTGGGCGCGCCCCTGACCCTCGTGGGCCCCCTGTAAGGCGGTTGCTGCTCTTCTTTGGCTGCAAGAAAGCTAATTTTTGGAGAAAAAATCTGGGCGAAGGTTTCAATCCAATCGGAGCTACAGATCTCCGGATATATAAGAAACGGTGAAAGGGAAGAATCCTGGAACGCAGAAACAGAGAGAGACAGAGAGACAGATCCAATCTCGGAGGGGCTCTCGCCCCTCCCATGCCATGGAGACCAAGGACCAGAGGGGAAACCCTTCTTCCATCTAGGGAGGAGGTCAAGGAAGAAGAAGAAGAAGGAGGGGGGGGGCTCTCTCCCCCTCCCTTCCGGTGGCGCCGGAGTGTCACCGGGGGCCATCATCATCACCACAATCTTCACCAACAACTTCACCGCCATCATCACCAACTCTTCCCCCCTCTATGCAGCGGTGTAACCCCTCTTTTACCCGCTGTAATCTCTACGTAAACATGGTGCTCAACGCTATATATTATTTCCCAATGATGTATGGCTATCCTATGATGTTTGAGTAGATCCGTTTTGTCCTATGGGTTAATTGATGATCGTGATTGGTTTGAGTTGCATGTTTTATTATTGGTGCTGTCCTATGGTGCTCTCCGTGTTGCGCAAGCGTGAGGGATCCCCGCTGTAGGGTTTTCAATATGTTCATGATTTGCTTATGGTGGGTGGCGTGAGTGAAAGAAGCACATACCCGAGTAAGTAGGTTGTTTGCGTATGGGAATAAAGAGGACTTGATACTTTAATGTTATGGTTGGGTTTTCCCTTAATGATCTTCAGTAGTTGCGGACGCTTGCTAGAGTTCCAATCATAAGTGCATATGATCCAAGTAGAGAAAGTATGCTAGCTTATGCCTCTCCCTCATATAAAATTGCAATAACGATTACCTGTCTAGTTATTGATTGCCTAGGGACAAATAACTTTCTCGTGACAAAAATCTCTATCACACATAAACCTCCTTATATCTTCCTCAAAACAGCCACCATACCTACCTATCATGGCATTTCCATAGCCATTCCGAGATATATTGCCATATGTAACTTCCATCATCATCATATACATGACTTGAGCATTTATTGTCATATTGCTTTGCATGATCGTAAGATAGCTAGCATGATGTTTTCATGGCTTGTCTGTTTTTTGATGTCATTGCTACGCTAGATCATTGCACATCCCGGTACACCGCCGGAGGCATTCATATAGAGTCATATCTTTGTTCTAGTATCGAGTTGTAATATTGAGTTGTAAGTAAATAGAAGTGTGATGATCATCATTATTAGAGCATTGCCCCAGTGAGGAAAGGATGATGGAGACTATGATTCCCCCACAAGTCGGGATGAGACTCCAGACTTTACAAAAAAGAGAGGCCAAAGAAGCCCAAATAAAAAAAAGAGGCCAAAGAAGCCACCAAAAAAATAAAAATAAAGTAAAAAATGAGAGAAAAAGAGAGAAGGGGCAATGTTACTATCCTTTTACCACAATTGTGCTTCAGAGTAGCACCATGTTCTTCATATAGAGAGTCTCTTGAGTTATCACTTTCATATACTAGTGGGAATTTTCATTATAGAACTTGGCTTGTATATTCCAATGATGGGCTTCCTCAAATGCCCTAGGTCTTCATGAGCAAGCAAGTTGGATGCACACCCACTTTGTTTTAGTTTGAGTTTTCATACACTTATAGCTCTTAGTGCATCCGTTGCATGGCAATCCCTACTCCTCACATTGACATCAATTGATGGGCATCTCCATAGCCCGTTGATTAGCCACGTCGATGTGAGACTTTCTTTTTTTTGTATTCTCACACAAACCTCCATCATCATATTGTATTCCACCCATAGTGCTATGTCCATGGCTTGCGCTCATGTATTGCATGAGGATTGAAAAGGCTGAAGCACGTCAAAAAGTATGAACCAATTGCTCGGCTTATCATCGGGGTTGTGCATGATTTGAATGCTTTGTGTGGTGAAGATGGAGCATAGCCAGACTATATGATTTTGTAGGGATGAGCTTTCTTTGGCTATGTTATTTTGATAAGACATAATTGCTTGGTTAGTATGCTTGAAGTATTATTGTCTTAATGTCAAATGATAGACTAGTGCTTTGAATCACTCGTGTCTTAATATTCATGCCATTATTAGATTATGTGATCAAGATTATGCTAGGTAGCATTCCACATCAAAAAATATCTTTTTTATCATTTACCTACTCGATGACGAGTAGGAATTAAGCTTGGGGATGCTGATACGTCTCTGTCGTATCTATAATTTTTTATTGTTCCATGCCAATATTATACAACTTTCATATACTTTTGGTAACTTTTTATACTATTTTTGGGACTAACATATTGACCCAGTGCCAGTTCCTGTTTGTTGCATATTTTTGTTTCGCAGAAACCCCATATCAAACGGAGTCCAAATGGGGTAAAAACGGACGGAGAATATTTTTGGAATATTTGTGAAATATGGGAAGAAGAATCAACGCAAGAAGGTGCCCGAGGGGGCCACAAGGCAGGGGCGCGCCTGCCCCCCTGGGCGCACCCCTGACCCTCGTGGGCCCCCCGTAAGGCGGTTGCTGCTCTTCTTTGGCCACAAGAAAGCTAATTTTTAGAGAAAAATCTGGGCGAAGGTTTCAATCCAATCGGAGTTACGGATCTCCGGATATATAAGAAACGGTGAAAGGGCAGAATCCCGGAACGCAGAAACAGAGAGAGACAGAGAGACAGATCCAATCTCGGAGGGGCTCTCGCCCCTCCCATGCCATGGAGACCAAGGACCATAGGGGAAACCCTTCTCCCATCTAGGAAGGAGGTTAAGGAAGAAGAAGAAGGAGGAGGGGGCTCTCTCCCCCTCGCTTCCGGTGGCGTGGGAGTGCCACCGAGGGCCATCATCATCACCGCAATCTTCACCAACAACTTCACCGCCATCATCACCAACTCTTCCCCCCTCTATGCAGCGGTGTAACCCCTCTTTTACCCGTTGTAATCTCTACTTAAACATGGTGCTCAACGCTATATATTATTTCCCAATGATGTATGGCTAACCTATGATGTTTGCGTAGATCCGTTTTGTCCTATGGGTTAATTGATGATCGTGATTGGTTTGAGTTGCATGTTTTATTATTGGTGCTGTCCTATGGTGCTCTCCGTGTTGCGCAAGCGTGAGGGATCCCCGCTGTAGGGTTTTCAATATGTTCATGATTTGCTTATGGTGGGTGGCGTGAGTGAAAGAAGCACATACCCGAGTAAGTAGGTTGTTTGCGTATGGGAATAAAGAGGACTTGATACTTTAATGTTATGGTTGGGTTTTCCCTTAATGATCTTTAGTAGTTGCGGATGCTTGCTAGAGTTCCAATCATAAGTGCATATGATCCAAGTAGAGAAAGTATGTTAGCTTATGCCTCTCCCTCATATAAAATTGCAATAACGATTACCTGTCTAGTTATCGATTGCCTAGGGACAAATAACTTTCTCGTGACAAAAAGCTCTTTACTAAAACTAATTTAGTTGTGTCTTTATCTAAACAGCCCCTACTTTTTATTTACGTGCTCTTTATATTCTTGCAAACTTATCCAAAAACACCTATAAAGTACTTCTAGTTTCATACTTGTTCTAGGTAAAGCGAACGTTAAGCGTGCGTAGAGCTGTATCGGTGGTCAATAGAACTTGAGGGAATATTTGTTCTACCTTTAGCTCCTCGCTGGGTTCGACACTCTTACTTATCGAAAGAGGCTACAATTGATCCCCTATACTTGTGGGTTATCAGCCATCGAGGATAAAAAGATGGGGTTTATATCATATTGCTTGAGTTTATCCCTCTACATCATGTCATCTTGCCTAATGTGTTACTCTGTTCTTATGAACTTAATACTCTAGATGCATGCTGGATAGCGGTCGATGTGTGGAGTAATAGTAGTAGATGCAGAATCGTTTCGGTCTACTTGACACGGACATGATGCCTATGTTCATGATCATGCCTAGATATTCTCATAACTATGGGCTTTTCTATCAATTGCTCGACAGTAATTTGTTCACCCACCATAATATGTGATATCTTGAGAGAAGCCACTAGTGAAACCTATGGCCCCCGGGTCTATTTTACATCATATAAGTTTCTGATCTATAATTCTACTTTACTATTTATTTTATTTTGCAATCTTTACTTTCCAATCTATACAATAAAAATACCAAAAATATTTATCGTACTATCTTTATCAGATCTCACTTTTGCAAGTGGCCGTGAAGGGATTGACAACCCCTTTATCGCGTTGGTTGCAAGTTTCTTGATTTTTTGTGCAGGTATTAGGCGACTTGTGTTTAATCTCCTACAGGATTGATACCTTGGTTCTCAAAAACTGAGGGAAATACTTACGCTACTTTACTGCATCACCCTTTCCTCTTCAAGGGAAAACCAACGCATGCTCAAGAGGTAGCAGGGTGCCACGGCGATGAATCCGAAAATGATGCCACGACAACATTTTGGTTCCGGTAGCTCAATTGAGCTACCGGTGCAAGGAACAAGTGGGGTGATGGAACGTGCAAGAGCAACGGGGAGTGATCCCAGTTATCGGGTGTCCCACGGTTTGGTGTCGGCAAATGAGGAACGTGCATGAAACAATTCGAGCACAGTGCAAACATAGGGTGCATCTCATACAACACATGTATTCTTTCACGGGCGTTGTCTCGGCGGTTATACCTTCGAAGCGTCCATTCGTGGCGGTTCAAGTTTGATGCGGTGTAGGTGTTCGCTTGTAGTAGGGGCCATCGTGGAAGTAGTCGTTCACATGGTCTTCGGCGATGGTAGTCGAACTTGGGGCGTCGGCAGTGGTACATGTACGAAGACGAATTTGGAGCATCCAAAGTCTTCGGGGGTCGACGTAGTGGTACTTGGCATCTGCGTTTCGAATCCAGGGACTGACCACGATCGCACAACGCAGGTGTACAGAGGCAAAAACTTGGGCGGTCGTGCTTGTGGCAGTGCCCAATTGTCACAATGAACGGAGATAGGCAGTAGAAGTGCCCGAAGACAGCAGCAGGTGGAGCATTCCTGGCCTTGAGATGGGGGCCCCGGCCAAAAAACAGTAGCAGTAGGTGCACACAGGCAGCATGTCGAGCTTGGGCGATGCAGGTGCAGGTGAACGACATCAGGCATGGAGGCCAAGGAGGTCAGCATCCCTGGAAGACAAGGGTCCCGATGAGCCATGTCCTCAGCCATGGCGGATCGGGGTGCAGGAGAGTGGCGTGGCCGACGACAACAAGGTCACGTAGGCGGTGGCAGAGGGGAGGCCTGATGACGCTTGAAACTGCGTCGGTATTTCCCCAAAGAGGAAGGGATGAAGCAGTACAGCTACGGTAGGTATTTCCCTTAGTTGTGAAACCAAGGTATCAATCCAGTAGGAGAACCAAGCAACACTATGTAAATGGTATCTGCACACAAAGAACAAATACTTGCAACCCGATGCGTATGTGGGGTTATCAATCCCTCTTCAAGTAACGGCGCCAGAAATTGTTAAGTTGACAGGATAAAATTTGTGTAGATTGGATAAATAGATCTTGATAAAACGCGAAATAAAATAAGTAATAAAAACATGCAGCAAGGTATTTTTGAGTTTTTGGAATAATAGATCTGGAAACAAAAGCAAATAAAAATAGATCTCAAAGCAAATATGGTAAGGAATAGACCCGGGGGCCGTAGATTTCACTAGTGGCTTCTCTCGAGAAATAGCACACGGTGGGTAAACAAATTACTGTTGGGCAATTGATAGAAGATCGAACAATTATTACGATATCCAAGGCAATGATCAATATATAGGCATCACGTCCAAGATTAGTAGACCGACTCCTCGGCAACGGCGCCAGAAAAGAGCTTGATGTCTACTACGCAACTTTATTCTTGTAGACTCGTGTTGGGCCTCCAAGTGCAGAGTTTTGTAGGACAGTAGCAATTTTCCCTCAAGTGGATGACCTAAGGTTTATCAATCCATGGGAGGTGTAGGATGAAGATGGTCTCTCTCAAACAACCCTGCAACCAAATAACAAAAAGTCTCTTGTGTCCCCAACACACCAAATACAATTGTAAATTGTATAGGTGCAGTAGTTTGGCGAAGGGATGGTGATACAAGTCTAGTAGTGATAGTAGATATTGATTTTTGTAACAGGAACAATAAAAACAGTAAGGTAGCAATTGATAAAATGGAGCACAAACGGTATTGCAATGCTTGAAAATGAGGCCAGGGTCCGTACTTTTGCTAGTGCAATCTCTCAATAGTGCTAATATAATTGGATCATATAACCATCCATCAACGTGCGATGAAGAATCACTCCAAAGTTCTTATCTAGCGGAGAACATAAGACGAAATTGTTTGTAGGGTACGAAACCGCCTTAAAGTTATTCTTTCTGTTCGATCTATTCAAGAGTTTGTACTAAAATAACACAAAGTTATTCTTTCCGTTCGATCTCTCCAAGAGTTCGTACTAAAATAACACCATATGATACACATCAACCAACTCTAATGTCACCTAGATACTCCAATATCACCGTGAGTATCCGTGAGTTGATTATATGATATGCATCAAACAATTTCAGATTCATAATACTCAATCCAACACAAAGAACCTCCAAGAGTGCCCCGGGATTTCTACCGGAGAAACAAAGACGAGAATGTGCATCAACCCATATGCATAAATTACCCCAATGTCACCTCGGGAATCCGCAAGTTGAGTGCCAAAACACATATCAAGTGAAACAATATGATACCCCATTGCCACCACGGGTATTCATAGCAAGACATACATCAAGTGTTCTCAAATCCATAAAAGTATTCAATCCGATAAAACGAAATCTCAAAGGGAAAACTCAATTCATCACAAGATAGAGAGGGGAAAACACCATATGATCTGACTATATTAACAAAGCCAGCGATACATCAACATGGTGACATCTCAAGAACACGAGAGAGAGAGAGAGAGAGAGATTAAACACATAGCTACTGGTACAAACCCTCGGCCCCGAGGGTGGACTACTCCCTCCTCATCATGGTGGCCGCCGGGATGATGAAGATGGTCATCGGTGATGATTTCCCCCTACGGCGGAGTGCCGGAATGGGGCCTAGATTGGTTTTTCATGGCTACAGAGGCTTGCGACGGCAGAACTTCTGATCTATCGACTCCCTTAGGGTTTTTGGAATATTTAAGAATTTAACGGGCGAAGATGCGGTGCGGGAGGCCACCGAGGTGGGTGATACGTCTCCATCGTATCTACTTTTCTAAACTCTTTTGCCCTTGTTTTGGACTCTAACTTGCATGTCGAATGGAACTAACCCGGACTGACGCCGTTTTCAGCGGAATTGCCATGGTGTTATTTTGGTGCAGAAATAAAAGTTCTCGGAATGACCTGAAACTTTACGGAGATGATTTTTGGAATTAATAAAAAATATTGGCGAAAGAATCAAATGAAGGGGACCCACACCCTAGCCACAGCGCGCCAGCCGTCCTTGTGGGCCCCCTGGACCTCCACCGACCTCAACTCCAACTCCATATACTCACGTTCGGGGAGAAAAAAATCAGAGAGAAGGATTTATCGTGTTTTACGATACGGAGCCGCCGGCAAGCCTTGTTCTTCCTCGAGAGGGCAGATCTGGAGTTCGTTCGGGGCTCCGGAGAGGGGAATCCGTCTCCATCGTCATCATCAACCATCCTCATCACCAATTTCATGATGCTCACCGCCGTGCGTGAGTAATTCCATCGTAGACTTGTTGTACCGTGATGGGTTGTATGAGATTTACCATGTAATCGAGTTAGTTTTGTTAGGGTTTGATCCCTAGTATCCACTATGTTCTAAGATTGATGTTGCTATGACTTTGCTATGCTTATCGTCATGTCATGCTTAGCGTTGCATCTGTTTGCTTATATTTACTGTTTCTTCCCCCTCTTCTCTCCGGTAGACCCCGAGGCCGATGATGCCCCGGTGATCGACTATGACGACGACGACCCCTCCTTGCCAGAGCAACCAGGCAAGCCCCCCCTTTGATCATCCCGATATCGCCCATTCCATTCTCTCATGCTTGCATTAGATTTTGCTATTGTTATTGTTTGCTCCTATTCTGATGCATAGCCTGCTTTTGTTACTATCGAGTGCCGAGAGTGAGACCTCTACAACACTTCTGATGTTAACCCTGTAGTGTAGCTGTTCGGTCGTGGTCATCGAGGGTGATTCCGCCTTAACCACTTCCGATACGACTCTGTCGTGCAACCCCTCAAGTGTGAACCTCGGGGGTGGTTCCTCTTACATTCACCTTGATGATTACAACGAGTGGAATTCACCGGGGGTGATTCCTCGGGTTTTCCCCTTGGTGTTAGACACATGGTTACTATGGTTACTATGACTTTACACTGAACCCTGTTACTAAAGACGGGTCGGCCCTGAGGGGTACCCACGCGAGCATATTTGCGAGTGATGTGGAGACGGGTTGACCTGGAGGGTGCCCGCGAGATAATTACGAGGCCTGGCCGGGCATTCCTAGCCCTTGCCGCAAGTCCTCGAGACGGGGCAATGGGGTCACATCTTTCGTGAGTCTCTGCTTGTTACCGCGCGTTCCTAATCCACTACGATTTGGATATTTGATCCGAGGGGCCTCTGGCCTGATAGCATTAACCATCACGTGGGCATAGTATGGGCGTTCTGCGTCGTATGCATCAGCCGAAGCTTAATAGATGTCAGCGACTGAGCGGCGCGCACCGGGTTGGACTGGTAAGCTCCCGCCTTTTTAAGGAGGTAGCTAGGTCTGCTCACCGGCCACCCACGCAACGTGTAGGAGTTCCCGGGGCGATGGCCCATGGCCCCTGGGGGCATAGGTTTAGTCCGGCATGCTTGACCTCTCTATTAAGCCTAGGTCGGGTTGCAACGTATTGTTTGGCCGAGGCCGGGCATGACCCAGGAAAGTGTGTCCGGCCGGAGTTAATCGAGCGTGGTGGGTAAGTTGGTGCACCCCTGCATGGAAGAAAACATTTATCGATAGCCTGTCCCACGGTAACGGACACTTGGAGTCGTATCCCGATCGATACTACTAGAACTGTATACTTGTGATGAGTAATGGTTTGTGATGATAACTGGATAGTATGGCTCTGGGATTGCTTTCTCGCAGGGAGTCGAGAAAGGATCTGTGGCCGAGGTTGATAACACTACTACTACTTTACTTTATGCTACTCTACTTCCTTCTATTGCTGCAAGATGGTGGTTTCCAGAAGATGCTAGTCTTCGATAGGACTAGGTTCTCCCCTCTATTCTGGCATTTCTGCAGCCCAGTCCACATATACAGCCTTCCTTTGATAATGTTGCATATGTAGTGTAGATCCTTGCTTGCGAGTACTTTGGATGAGTACTCACGGTTGCTTTGCTCCCCCTTTTCCCCCTTTCTTCTTCTTTCCGGTTGATGCAACCAGATGTCGGAGCCCAGGAGCTAGATGCCACCGTCGATGCCTACTACTACGTGGAGACCGCCGACGACCAGGAGTAGTTAGGAGGCTCCCAGGAAGGAGGCCTTGCCTTTTCGATCGTAGATGCTTTTGTGCTGGCCTTCTTAAGGCAAACTTGTCTAACTTATGTCTGTACTCAGATATTGTTGCTTCCGCTGACTCTTGTGTTTTCGAGCTTATGTATTCGAGCCCTCGAGGCCCCTGGCTTGTAATATAAAGCTTGTATTATTTTAATTTGTGTCTAGAGTTGTGTTGTGATATCTTCCCATGAGTCCTTGATCTTGATCGTACACATTTGCGTGTATGATTAGTGTATGGTCAAATCGGGGGCGTCACAAGTTGGTATCAGAGCCGACTGCCTATAGGTAGCCCCCTTTCCAACTCCTTGGCCGAAGTTGAGTCTAGAAACCGAAAACTTTTTTACTAACTTGGCTGTGTGGCTTACGGGCCCACGTTGCCAATTGGGTGGTATTAGGATCTTTTATTCCTCGTCTATACTCTGGGACTCTGATCTCTCTTCTATTCGGGTTTAAATCGATTTACAAATGCTGACACTTAGGTTCTCGGACCCACTTCCTCCCGGAGAGCCCCGACATTACCGGTGGTCGCTTGCTGCACCTGAAGATTATGAAGATACTCTCCGATGTTTCCCCGAAACCCTTGTGCCCCAGCCTTTGCAATTCCCTACCACTGATATATTCTTATGAATAACTTCACACACTTGCCATTCGTACATTCATTCATAGTTACTCTTGTTATTACAAGATGCCTTGAAATACTCTTCATTGTATCAAGAATCCTTTGAGCTCACTGCCTTGCAGTTCATACCGCTTGAAATCCCTTACGGATAATTCCTCACACTTACCGAGAATTCGTTTATCCCCAGTTGTTCATACATTTCACAAATGTCTTCGAAACGCTATTCAATCTTCCGAAAATCCTCAGCAACCTATTGCTCTGGAAATTTTTACCTGCTTGCATTATGGTTAATTCCATATGTATAGCAATATTCATTGAAAATCCTTTGTAGTTGTCATTCTGAGCCTTTGATTCAACATGTGTGCAATTACTCGCAGTCTTCAATTGTTCCTTAGAAATTTTACTTTTGGCTCAGACGATATTTTAAACAGGAGCTGGTTCTCGGCAAATCAAACCTTGGTTGATTGCCGTTCTATTTCTATTCAAGTTGCCCATCATTTGATCAGAGCGTCTGCTTTTGATCCTTCATTTTGGAAATCATAATTCCTTTGTTAATTAAACTTTGAGTTAGTCAGATGTTTCTATAATCTCATCTCCTTGCATTCTTTCTTCATCTGATTGATTACCGATACTCACCTCAACTCCGTCGTGAACCGCTGAATCCTTTGTTGGATTTTATCCGATAGTGTCCTTCATAATTAATAACCTTATGAGTGTTCCCTCGGATACATAATGCCTTTGGTAATTGTATCCTCTCCTTTTGTCGACCATGCTCTGCTTTCGAGCTTGTGTTGTTTACTTCTGAAGTTTGTGGAATAGGTTCCTAAGATGCCCCTGTGGGTTGAACCTATGCCTCCCATAATCCGTTTGAACCCGAGAGTTTTAACGAGTCATACTCTTCTGGTGTTTCGCCAGATAGATTCCAACACTACAACTCCATCGAAAGCGAGAAGTGAATGAAAGGTTACGCATTGAAGAAGTGGGAGTCGACCTTGAACCTTTGTGTTCATGCTCATGGACCCGATGTAGAACTTATCATGGAAGCTGCTCGTAAAAATAATAATAATAATAAACTCTTGTTATAATCCACCTGGTGTTTTGCTTTGATTCTTTGCAATCGTGGTCCCGACCAGGATTGTTCTTCTTTGATCCCATTTCGCGGACAAGCTAAAGCACTTGCCTTCTGCAAACCAATATGCCTGCCCAACCTCTATTCTGATTTACCCTCGAGTGTTACCCCTTGGTATCTCGGGAATATCGCAGGAACTACATGACTTCTTATGAGTTCTTCATGAAACTAATACTGATCTCCAATTCCAATATCCCC
This sequence comes from Triticum aestivum, assembly GCF_018294505.1. NCBI lineage: Eukaryota > Viridiplantae > Streptophyta > Magnoliopsida > Poales > Poaceae > Triticum > Triticum aestivum. The sequence continues at coordinate 32,620,882 of NC_057805.1, forward strand.
GGGTTCTGAGTGGTTGGTCACTCGAGAACACCGGTAGGTGAATCGATTTCGCACTCCGATTCGATAACTCTAAGTAAATTTTCGTTCCTTACGAGTTTAATAATCCTTCCAGTCATTCCTAGCCTGATCGGCCATATCCCTATCATGCTGAATATTAACTGTGCTACCTGGTTCTTCTTTCCCAAGCACAATTTCCGACGATGAGCTAAGCTTACATCGATCTTCCTCATCATATCTTTTCTCCTTGAACAGCAAGTTTGATTTCAACTTTGTAACGTACTCGTGGTTTCAATAACCTTTCGCTTCATCATTTCTTTGACTTGATGTCATCGCCGATCGACTACATCTTCATGAAACCTCTCGACAAATATGTCGTGATCATCATCAACATTCTGAGCTCTTCTAGGATATTAATTAAATTCATGATGAGAAATTCCATCCTTGCCCCTCGATGATTTGTGTTATCATCGACAACATTCTTGCCTTCCCCCAACACAAACTTGTTCTTATAATTTTGGAAATACATCCTTTTTGACATGTCGATGGATTGCTGCTGAACCCATCGGCCACCTCCTCGTCTTTTCCTTGATAAAATTGCACGAGATGTTCTAGAAATTCCTGGTGGATCCATTGTGTTCCCAAAGTCTGACCTTTACCTGATGACCATGCCAATGCTATCCCGAAGCATGGTTGTGGTACTCCGAACATCAACAAGAACATTGGTAGCGCAATGCTAAATCTTCTTGATCAATTATCCAAACACCGTTGTATGGGTAAACCTCATAAATTCCTTGCCCCTTTGTCTAACTGGTTTCATACTTGGAGCCCTATCATGTATATCATGCTATGCCTTTCCTTAGGAAAGATATACTCTTGATACCTAGGTATAAACACATTTTCCTTGCCTTTGGTCTATTTAATCTGACAATCACATTTTTTTCCTTTCCATTGTTTTGTTTAACCTTTCTTGTGATCTAACTTGTCTGACCAGAGATAATTCCCTTCTCATGTAAACACCTCGGTGTACAAGCTCTGTCAGTAAGACCTTGTTACTATTGTTGTTGACATTCCGGTAGCCACCAATGGATGAGAACTTTGCCTATTGGTCCGCCTCATTCAACGAGCAGGAAAAATAGTTCTCTTAGTCCCTCGCCCTTGGTACCAACGTTGTTGGCAACATAACTGACAGTCTATCATTTGACATGCCTTGCTATCGGCCCCCTTTCTACTTTTAACCACATGGTGGTCCCATAACCAACAGTTCCACGGGATCGGAACCTAACTCCCCTGTATATCTTTTATTCTGAAGTATCACATGCTCTTGGCTTTGTGTGTTGTCACGAGCCACCTTCTGAGAGATGATCTATTCCCGATGCTCTGGACCCTCTTTCTCACACTCTGTTCAGGTAACAATCGTTTGTCCATTCGGTTGAAACTTCCTATTGTACCTTCATACTTTGCTCTCGATGTTTTATTAAGTTTCAACTCGAGAGATACTTCTGCCTCTTTCCCTGAATTGTTCACCAGATAATTACCCCTTTAAGGGCCAGTTCTCCTGAAGTTACTCTTTACTTCCCCACTTAAATCTCGGGACGAGATTTCTTGTAGTGGAGGAGATTTGTAACACCCCAAGAATCATGCTACAGTAATCCCCTTCTAATGATGCCTTATCATCATTGTTACTGTTGCTAATCTCACTTTGATTCTAATCCAGTCCAAATTTCAATTTCAAATTAAAGTCTAAAATTCAAATTTCTCAAACATGAAACCTAAAATGTTCAAAGAGTGTCAAATATTCCATAACCAATTATGGTGGTGACCCAACATTATTGTAAGGTGTTTAAGTGCCCTAAACTAGTTAAAACTGTGGCTAAAACAATTAAATTAAATGCCCTTTTAATTTATAAAAATTGCAAACTATTTCAAAAGTCTCACAATATTTTTGTGGCAGTGCACTTTAATTCTTTGAAATTGTTTTGGCCAGTGGCATAATTTTGCAAAGTCATTATTGGCTAAAAAGAAAATGCAAAAGCTGTTGAAAATAAAAAGAAAAACTAAAAGAAAAGGAAAAGGAGAGAGAGAGAGAGCAACCCCCCTCCCTGGACTACACCCACCTGGGCCGGCCCACTCCAGCTGGCCAGCCCACTCCCCCTCCCCGGTCGTCTCCCTCCCCACTGTTCCAACGACCGGGGCGCCCGCGTTCGTCCCCGACCACCTCGCCGCCCCGCGTCGCTACAGGCCCCGGAGGGGATAAGGACGCCGACGCCGCGCCTCCTCGATCGCCTTTCCCACTTCCCCCTGCCTCCCCACTCTCCCACTCCCCACTCAGATCCCCCTTCCCCCACGTGCTGCTGCTTCTCCTCTCCGCCATGGCCGCCACTGCCGTCTCCTCCGCTTGCTCGCCCGCGTAGCCACCGGCCCCTCCTCGACGTGCCACCGTGTCCAGCCGCACCGACGACGTCCACTACTGCGACCCCGACCACCAGCGCGACCCGGGAGCCACCAACACGGAGGGATCGGAGCAACTTCCTCCTCTGCATCCGCCAGAGTTCGACGTCGACTCCGTCGCCGTCACTGCGTCCCACGCCTCCCCGAGCAGCTCCCCGTCACCGCTGTGAGCAGCCGTCCGTTTCCCTTCGTTTCCCCTTTTGCTTTGTTGCCCGAGGTTCGCCTCGCCGCTCAACCGCGAGCTCGCCGCCGCCATTTATGGCGCCGCCGCAGCCATCGCTAGCCCCGCTCGCGCCCGCAATGCACACCGCGCTCCTGAGCTTCCTAGGAGGCCAACGAGCCCCTCGGCGCCGCTCGCCGTACTCCCTAGAGCCGTCCTTGTTGAGGCCCGAAGCCAACCGCGGCCTCTGCTCAACGCCGGCGCCAACTCCGGCGGCCTCAGCTCCTACCAGTGCCCCCATAGGATGCGGCGGGCTCTCCCCATTCGAACACGCCCGCCCGCGCACATTTTTGGCCCGCAGGACGGCGATTCCCGATGCACGGCCGCACCCTCCGCCGCGGATTTGGTCGCCGGAGCTAGCTCCGGCACCACCGCTGACCTGGCCGGCCGGGGCCACCCCCTGGGTCGCTGACCCGTGGGCCCGGCTGACCTGTTGACTTCGGTCAACTGCTGACTGGGCACTCTGGCCCACTGACATGCGGGCCCCACCGCATAATTAATTTAACTAAACCAGTTTTATAATTAAAATTAATTAGTTATTCAGTTAAGACACTGACAGGTGGGGTCCAGGTGCTAATTAACCATGTTTAGTCTTAGTTAAACTTAGTTAAGCCCTCTGACCATGACACGTGGGTCCCACCGGCCCCACATGGCAGGTTTGACCCTGGTCAGCGAGTCTGTTGACTGCTGACGTCATCCCCACGTAATGCTGACGTCTTATTTCCTTTTCTGTTAATTTAAATAATTTCAGAATATGCTTTAAATATTTGAAAATTAATAGAAAATTAACCGTAGCTCGGATGGGAAAACTTTATACAAGAAAGTTGCTCAGAAAAATCCAACGAATCCGAATACGTGGTCCGTTCATCTGTCACATGCCCCTAGCATGCTGAACTTGGAACTTTCCCCCTCTTTTCCTTTGTTCGGAATCCACCTAACGTCGGGAATTCATCCTCGGATGTTTATCCCCTCCGTCTGCAACGTGTAGTACTACGTTAGGTCGACCCTAGTTCTGCTTATCGTCATGTCATGCTTAGCGTTGCATATGTTTGCTTATATTTACTGTTTCTTCCCCCTCTTCTCTCCGGAAGACCCCGAGGCCAATGATGCCCCGGTGATCGACTACGACGACCCCTCCTTGCCAGAGCAACCAGGCAAGCCCCCCCCTTTGATCATCCCGATATTGCCCATTCCATTCTCTCATGCTTGCATTAGATTTTGCTAGTGTTATTGTTTGCTCCTATTCTGATGCATAGCCTACTTTTGTTACCTGCTCATTGTACCGTACCTACTTATCCAAAACTGCTTAGTATAGGTTGGTTAGTGATCCATTAGTGACCCCCACCTTGTCCTAGTTGCCCTGCTTTATGTTCAAAGACACGATCAACGGGATCGAAGACCAGGCCCCGGCACCGCACATCACTTTCCCCTTAGTTGCTCGACACTGCTGGGTTACTATCGAGTGCCGAGGGTGAGACCTCTACAACACTTCTGATGTTAACCCTGTAGTGTAGCTGTTTGGTCGTGGTCATCGAGGGTGATTCTGCCTTAACCACTTCCGATACGACTCTGTCGTGCAACCCCTCAAGTGTGAACCTCGGGGGTGGTTCCTCTTACGTTCACCTTGATGATTACATCGAGTGGAATTCACCGGGGGTGATTCCTCGGGTTTTCCCCTTGGTGTTAGACACATGGTTAGTATGGTTACTATGACTTTACACTAAACCCTGTTACTAAAGACGGGTCGGCCCTGAGGGGTACCCGCGCGAGCATATTTGCGAGTGATGTGGAGACGGGTTGACCTGGAGGGTGCCCTCGAGATAATTACGAGGCGTGGACAGGCATTCCTAGCCCTTGCCGCAAGTCCTCGAGACGGGGCAACGGGGTCACATCTTTCGTGAGTCTCTGCTTGTTACCGCGCGTTCCTAATCCACTACAATTTGGATATTTGATCTGAGGGGCCTCTGGCCTGATAGCACTAACCATCACGTGGGCAAAGTATGGGCGTTCTGCGTCGTATGCATCAGCCGAAGCTTAATAGACGTCAGCGACTGAGCGGCGCGCGCCGGGTTGGACTGGTAAGCTCCCGCCTTTTTTAAGGAGGTAGCTAGGTCTGCTCACCGGCCACCCACGGAACGTGCAGGAGTTCCCGGGGCGATGGCCCATGACCCCTGGGGGCATAGGTTTAGTCCGGCGTGCATGACCTCTCTATTAAGCCTAGGTCGGGTTGCGGCGTATTGTTTGGCCGAGGCCGGGCATGACCCAGGAAAGTGTGTCCGGCTGGAGTTAATCGAGCGTGGTGGGTAAGTTGGTGCACCCCTGCAGGGAAGAAAACATCTATCGATAGCCTGTCCCACGGTAACGGACACTTGGAGTTGTATCCCGATCGATACAACTAGAACTGGATACTTGTGATGAGTAATGGTTTGTGATGATAACTGGATAGTATGGCTCTGGGATTGCTTTCTCGCAGGGAGTCGAGAAAGGATCTCTGGCCGAGGTTGATAACACTACTACTACTTTACTTTATGCCACTCTACTTCCTCCTGTTGCTGCAAGATGGTGGTTTCCAGAAGATGCTAGTCTTCGATGGGACTAGGTTCTCCCCTCTATTCTGACATTTCTGCAGCCCAGTCCACATATACAGCCTTCCTTTGATAATGTTGCATATGTAGTGTAGATCCTTGCTTGCGAGTACTTTGTATGAGTACTCACAGTTGCTTTGCTCCCCCTTTTCCCCCTTTCTTCTTCTTTCCAGTTGATGCAACCAGATGTCGGAGCCCAGGAGCTAGATGCCACCGTCGATGCCTACTACTATGTGGAGACCGCCGACGACCAGGAGTAGTTAGGAGGCTCCCAGGCAGGAGGCCTTGCCTTTTCGATCGTAGATGCTTTTGTGCTGGCCTTCTTAAGGCAAACTTGTCTAACTTATGTCTGTACTCAGATATTGTTGCTTCCGCTGACTCTTGTGTTTTCGAGCTTATGTATTCGAGCCCTCGAGGCCCCTGGCTTGTAATATAAAGCTTGTATTATTTTAATTTGTGTCTAGAGTTGTGTTGTGATATCTTCCCGTGAGTCCTTGATCTTGATCGTACACATTTGCGTGTATGATTAGTGTATGGTCAAATCGGGGGCGTCACACTTGACTTGGCACATGTTCACGCATGTTGTTGAAACAAAATCAACATAGCCTCTATGATATTTATGTTCATGGTGATTTATATCCTACTCATGCTTGCATTCAATGTTGGTTAATCTCAATGCATGCTTATGACTGTTGTCGCTCTCTAGTTGGTCGCTTCCCAGTCTTTTTCTAGCCTTCACTTGTACTAAGCGGGAATACTGTTTGTTACATCCACTTCCATAAACCCCAAAGTTGTTCCATATGAGTCCACCATACCTTCCTATATGCGGTATTTACCTGCCGTTCCAAGTAAATTTGCAAGTGCCAAACTCTAAACCTTCAAATGATAATCTGTTTTGTATGCTCGAATTGCTCATGTACCAACTAGGGTTGTCAATATCTTCCATTCTAGGTGGGTTATTCTCACGATGAGTGGACTCCGCTCATCATTTACGAGAAAATGGATGGTACCGGGATGCCCAGTCCCATGCTCAAATCAAATCAAAATAATTGCAAACAAAACTCCCCCAGGACTGTTGTTAGTTGGACGGTACCCGTTGTTTCGGACCAGCCGTGGAGTGTGCTTGTTGGTGGTGGGGGGTATAAACTTTACCATTCTGTTTGGGAACCGCCTATAATGTATGTAGCATGGAAGATACCGAGATCTCTTGGTTGTTATGTTGACAATGAAAGCATACCGCTCAAAATATTATTTATCTCTGTTTTCAAAACTCGAGCTCTCGCACCTCTGCAAATCCCTGCTTCCCTTTGTGAAGGGCCTATCTATTTACTTTTATTGCTGAGTCATCATCCTCTTATAAAAAACACCAGTTAGAGAGCACCACTGTCATTTGTATGCATTGTTATTAATTTATATTGAGTATGACTGTGACCGGATCTCTTTTACCATGAATTACAATGTCTAGTCAGTCCTTGATCTTCAGGGGTGCTCTGCATTTATGTTTTGCGGTCTCAGAAAGGGCTAGCGAGATACCATCTTGTTATATCATATCATGATTGTTTTGAAAAAGTGTTGTCATCCGAGATTTATTATTATTGCTCGCTAGTTGATTATGCCATTGATGTGAGTAAATGTGAGACCTAAATGTTATTGTGAATATGGTTAGTTCATAATCTTTGCTGAAAACTTGAATGCTGGCTTTACATATTTGCAACAACAAGATCAAACAGAGTTTGTAAAAGTTTTTCTTTATCACTTTTAGTTTGTCAACTGAATTGCTTGAGGACAAGCAATGGGTTAAGCTTGAGGAGTTGATACGTCTCCATCGTATCTACTTTTCCAAACTCTTTTGCCCTTGTTTTGAACTCTAACTTGCATTCTTTGAATGGAACTAACCCGGACTGACGCTGTTTTTAGCAGAATTGCCATGGTGTTATTTTTGTGCAGAAATAAAAGTTCTCGGAATGACCTGAAACTTTATGGAGATGATTTTTGGAATTAATAAAAAATATTGGTGAAAGAATCAAGTGAAGGGGAGCCACACCCTGGCCACAAGGGTGGGGGCGCGCCAGCCGTCCTTGTGGGCCCCCTGGACCTCCACCGACCTCAACTCTAACTCCATATACTCACGTTCGGGAAGAAAAAAATTAGAGAGAAGGATTCATCGTGTTTTACGATACGGAGCCGCCACCAAGCCCTGTTTTTCCTCGGGAGGGCAGATCTGGAGTCCGTTCGGGGCTCCGGAGAGGGGAATCCGTCGCCATCGTCATCATCAACCATCCTCCATCACCAATTCCATGATGCTCACCGCTGTGCGTGAGTAATTCCATCATAGGCTTGCTGTACCGTGATGGGTTGGATGAGATTTACCATGTAATCGAGTTAGTTTTGTTAGGGTTTGATCCCTAGTATCCACTATGTTCTAAGATTGATGTTGCTATGACTTTGCTATGCTTAATGCTTGTGACTAGGGCCCGAGTGCCATGATTTCAGATCTGAACCTATTATGTTTTCATGAATACATTTGTGTTCTTGATCCTATCTTGCAAGTCAATAGTTACCTACTACGTGTTATGATCCGGCAACCCCGAAGTGACAATAGTCGGGACCAGTCCCGGTGATGACTGTAGTTTGAGGAGTTCATGTATTCACTAAGTGCTAATGCTTTGGTCCGGTACTCTATTAAAATGAGGCCTTAATATCCCTTAGTTTCCAGTAGGACCCTGCTGCCACGGGAGGGTAGGACAAAAGATGTCATGCAAGTTCTTTTCCATAAGCACGTATGACTATATTCGGAATACATGCCTACATTATATTGATGAACTGAAGCTAGTTCCGTGTCACCCTATGTTATAACTGTTGCATAATGAATGCCATCCGACATAATTATCCATCATTCATCCATTGCCTACGAGCTCGTTTCATATTGATCTTTGCTCTGTTACTTTTCCGTTACCACTGTTACGATTGCTACAAAACTGCTACTGTTACTTTTGCCACCGTTACCGCTACTTCCATACTACTTTGCTACTAAATATTTTGCTGCAGATATTAAGTCTTTCAGGTGTGGTTGAATTGAAAACTTAGCTGCTAATACTTGAGAATATTCTTTGGCTCCCCTTGCGTCGAATCAATAAATTTGGGTTGAATACTCTACCCTCGAAAATTGTTGCGATCCCCTATACTTGTGGGTTATCAGTGGGCACAACCCACTTGGGCGCGCCTAGGCTCCTGGGCGCACCCTGGTGGGTTGTGCTCCCCTCGGAGCCCCCCTCTGGTACTTCTTTGGCCCATCAGGTGTCTTCTGGTCCAGAAAAATTCTCAAAAAAGTTTCGCTGCGTTTGGACTCTTTTTGGTATTGATTTTCTGCGAAGTAAAAAACAAGCAAAAAACAGCAACTGGCACTGAGCACTATGTCAATAGGTTAGTCCCAAAAAATGACATAAAGTTGCTATAAAATGATTGTAAAACATCCAAGAATGACAATATAACGGCATGAAATAATAAATAATTATAGATACGTTGGAGACGTATCATGTCTCCCCGGCAACGGCGCCAGAAATTCCTTTTGATGTCGCTTGAAACTGCGTCGGTATTTCCCCAAAGAGGAAGGGATTAAGCAGTATAACTACAATAGATATTTCCCTCAGTTGTAAAACCAAGGTATCAATCCAGTAGGCGAACCAAGCAACACTATGTAAATGGTACATGCACACAAAGAACAAATACTTGCAACCCGACGCGTATGAGGGGTTGTCAATCCCTCTTCGGGTAATGGCGCCATAAATTGTCAAGTTGACGGGATAAAATTTGTATTGATTGGATAAATAGATCTCAATAAAACGTGAAATAAAATAAGTAATAAAAAAGTGCAGCAAGGTATCTTTGGGTTTTTGGAATAATAGATCTGAAAACAAAAGCAAATAAAAAAAGATCTCAAAGCAAATATGATAAAGAATAGACCCGGGGGCCGTAGATTTCACTAGTTGCTTCTCCCGATAAATAGCACACGGTGGGTAAACAAATTACTATTGGGCAATTGATAGAAGATCGAATAATTATGACAATATCCAAGGCAATGATCAATATATAGGCATAACGTCCAAGATTAGTAGACAAACTCCTGCCTGCATCTACTACTGTTACTCCACACATCGACCGCTATCCAGCATGCATCTAGTGTATTAAGTTCATGGAAAAACGGAATAATGCAATAAGAACGATGACATGATGTAGACGAGATCTATTCATATACGAATAGCCCCCATCTTGTTATCCTTAATAGCAACGATACATGCGTGTCTTGCTGCCCCTTCTGTCACTGGGAAAGAACACCGCAGGATCGAATCCATCACAAAGCACCTCTTCCCATGGTAAGAAAAATCGATCTAGTTGGCCTAACTAAACCAAAGATTCGAAGAAGAAATACGAGGCTATAAATAATCATGCATATAAGAGATCAAAGAAGACTCAAATAATATTCATGGATATAGATATGATCATAAACTCAAAGTTCGTCGGATCCCAATAAAAACACCGCAAAAAGAGTTACATCAAATAGATCTCCAAGAGACCATTGTATTGAGAATCAAAAGAGAGAGAGGAAGCCATCTAGCTACTGCCTACGGACCCGTAGGTCTATGGTGAACTACTCACGTATCATTGGAGAGGCACCAATGAGGATGATGAACCCATCCGTGATGGTGTCTAGATTGGATCTTGTGGTTCTGGAACTTGCGGCGGCTGGAATTGTGTTTCGTCAACTCCCCTAGGGTTTCTGGAATATTTGGGGATTTATAGGGCAAAGAGCCGGTGCGGGAGGTCACCGAGGGGGGCACAACCCCCTTGGACGCGCCTGGGCCTCCTGGGACGCCCTGGTGGGTTGTGCCCGCCTCGGGCCTCCCCTCTGGCACATCTTTGGCCCACTGGGTGTCTTCTGGTCCAAAAAAATTCTCCAAAAAGTTTCGGTGCGTTTGGACTCTGTTTGTTATTGATATTCTAGGAAGTAAAAAACAAGCAAAAAACAACAACTGGCACTAGGCACTATGTCAAAAGGTTAGTCCCAAAAATGATATAAAGTTGCTATAAAATGATTGTAAAACATCAAAGAATGATAATATAACAGCATGGAACAATAAAAAACTATAGATACGTTGGAGACGTATCAAGGCCATGGTAGAGGGGTGACGCGGGAACGACGGCTTCGGCACGGGTCGAGGAGGAGACTGATGTGCGCGGGGGAGTTGAGGCATAGCGCGGGCGGCGCCAACGGCAGGGGCGTGCGGCAGGGGCGGCCAGCAGCGGGGGGGGGGGGGGGGCAGAGGATGGCGGCAGCCGGTGGTGAAGCGGCGGGCTAGCGCGGGGGCCTCCATGGCCGGCGACCGTGCGGGTCGCACGAGGTGGCGCCGACGCGAGGGAGTGAGGGGATCGGTCGGGAGAAGTGGAGGATCGAGAGGAAGTGGGGGTTCAAGACAACGAGGGAGAGAGATGGGGATCGAGCAGATGGGCTAGGGTTGAAAGCGAGGGCGTCTGGGTTGGGCATGGCGCTGTGAACTTGGGCCTCAAGTGCACAGTGCCAGGTTTTATCTTTTTTCAGTTTCCTTTCCTTTCCTTTTTATTCCTTTTCTGTTTCTTTTTATTTAACCTATGTTTTCTTTTAAAACCAAAAACATTTGAGTTTTATAAAATAAGGACTTGGCCCACTATTAATATAGTAATTTTTGGCACTGCCACAAAGTGTTGGGGATTTAATAAAAACAATTTGCATTTTCATTATCTAGAAAAGACATTTTCAATAAAGTTTTGGCCTCTGTTTTAATTACTTTAGGGCACTTTCACCATGACAATTACTCATTGATTATTTGTAATAGAATGAACATTTTTATTTTGCTGTTTGAATAAATATTATTTTTACTTTATTTTAAATTTGAGTTTGATTTGAATTTTGATCAAGTGACAAATGGATTAGCAAAAAGGTGATGACATGGCACCATTAGGGGGAGATTGCTATAGCTTGACATTGGGGGTGTTACACCGAATGCAGGCAGAGTAGGACGCATTCTGCCTGGAGCACGACGCATTCCACTCGAATTAGGCGTCCGGCCAGTGATCCGATGCCATCTGTCACGCTCGGACATTGATTTCATTTTGGCATGTCCGGTTTGTTGAACTATGCTATGCTTTGCTTTGTTTCGAACTTTGGAATTCAGACAATTGGTATCGTATGATCGACGTGCATGGATTGCATGGATTTGCGGATCAGAATTTGAGGTATGTGGATGTGCGGTGCAGTCTGTTGGAAAAGGCAACACCTAGGAGACGCTTAGGCACGCTTAGGCGCTAGGCAATGACCAAACGCCTCGCCTAGGGCATAAGTTAAACTCTAGGCACTACAAGCAAGAATTTATCCACTCAATCAATAAATCATGCCATATTGCATAGACAGGCCAAATGGCCCATATTCCAAAGGCACTAGTTGGGTTTTACTCACCTATATGCTCTGAATTAATATCAACACAGTTGTAATACTCAACAGATACCTAGATAGTCAAAATTTTACGCCCGCCTAGGCTACGGCTAGGTCGCTTAAGCGCCACCTAGGCGCTAGGCGAAGGCCCACCGCCTCGCTTATGCCTAGCGCTTTTTCCAACCATATTTGAGGGGTGCACGGTCAATGCCTGCGGACGCACCCGGACGCGTCCGCGAACGTTTGAGGGGCCGAATTATCCAAGTCCGGCTGTAGATGCTCTTATACCGTTGAATGAATCGTGACCAAGGACACTCATCAAAAGATAAGTCGTCAAGCTGTTGATTCATCACTGGGCCACTAAAAGGGAAGACCATGACCGCGATGAGAAAAAATAGGAGAAACTAAAACATCGCCAACTCCTCGACGTTGCCAGTGAAAACCACAATGGGTTGTGGATGAAGGCCTCATGAAAGGAAGACCCTGATTGTTGAAGATATGACCGGAGGCCACGTGATATGAGGGGAACTGACGTACTCCCTCCGTTCCATATTACTTGTCGCTGATTTAGTACAACTTTTGTACTAAATCAGCGACAAGTAATATGGAACGGAGGGAGTAGATGATTGTGGAGGATCCTGATAACAACGATAAGTTTTTCTTCTTTTCTTTTTTGAGTCGAGACATCTTCGATAAGTTACTGCCCCAAATTGGTATCAATTTTTTTGAAAGGATCAATCTTATTTTTAGAATCAACTGGTACAAGTATTTCTTTTTTAGTAGGGTCAACTAGTTTTTTTTCTTGAGGGGAAATCTACTCTCTTTAATATTCAATGGAATAGCAATGTCTGGGGAGTTCAAGAGCCACAGATGGTGTCCATTAATAACATAAAGATAATTGTGAGCTAGATCATGAGCATGCGTATTTGACGTCCGATCTTCATGTGTAAATCAAACTTCATTAAAGTCTCTCATATGTTGATTGATCTCCATGAGGGCGGTAAGGTAGCTAGGGCGGAATCCGTTGTTGATGGCGCTGGCCACTTCCTGATAATCCTATGCAATGATGTAGTGTTGTAACTGCAAATCTGCTGCGAGGGCAAGAGCTTCTCTACACACCAAGGCTTCAAAGGTAGCTGGGAATACTTAGACAAGCAAGCATTGAAGATCACTGATATATGCGCCAAAATTGCAACAGATAGCGGCACCACCCTTCGGTTCTTAGGCCTAGAAACAACTGCATCAACATTTTTTATTCATCGTCTGCTAGGGTGGGGGATCCATCTGGGACAAATAGGTCTAGTCTAGTGAGCTCCCACTGGGTCTTGGGCATGTGATGAGATGATCTCCAGGTCGGCCAGGAAGCTACCAATAAAAGAATATACGAATAAAAGGCTCTAGAAAATCTCTTCATGAATTGCCTAACCACTTGAGAGAGCATATAACAATTATCATAACCAAAAGATCTTGCAAGTTTTCTATTTGGGTTTTCCATAACTGAGTTTTCAGCAGGCACAACACTAAAGGGGCAAATTTATTAACGAGGTCTAGAACCTCTTTGACTGTCATAGCTTTGCTGAATCCGTGATAGTTCCAACATAGGGTTTATCCACATCCACCCGCACTGCTGCTATCCATCATGTTGCCTCAGGCGGTGGCGCTTCGTCTTGCTCAAAGACGACGTCATCCGGGTCCTCCTCCCGAAGAGCCAATTCCTTCATCATTGCCTCTAGCTCGACCTGATCAGATTTCCCTAAGCCGGACGGATCGACTCCATGATTCCAATCTAGACCAATAATAATAATAATTCCACGGGCCACCCAAACCCTTAGTCTCCCTTGATCTCCAGAAACTCAACGCCAAGACCGGAACGCGATCCAGAACCGCCCCCTAGTCAGTCCAAGCAGTTGAGGAAATGGAGGATCAAGGTCAGGGAAACATGATCTCTACGCCGGTCGTCCACACCAAGAGAGGAACCCTAGCGAGAGGGAAAAAAAGCTCTGCATGTATATGTACATAGTGGTATCATGTATGCTCTGCTGTGCAGTTGGTAAAAACAAATGAATTGGGCCGTCTAAAGTCGCTAAAGACAACTCCAGGACCACCACCAGAAATCTGAAGCCCAGTACATATAGCCGTCTAAAGCCCATTAAAACTCCGGAGATTCGGCACGCGTCCCTCGCCGTGGTTCCCCCAACTCAACAGACCACCGCACCGCAGCGTCGCCAAAGGGGAGGAACTCTCGACCCCTTCCCAAATTACAAAACCCCAAACCCTTTTTCTTTCTGGTTCGCGGCAATGGCGGCGCCGGATGCAGACGAGACCCCGGCCTCCCCGGGCTACGCCCTCCGCGCGACCCTCGCCGGGCACCGCCGCGCCGTCTCCGCCGTCAAGTTCTCCCCCGACGGCCGCCTCCTCGCCTCCGCCTCCGCCGACAAGCTCCTCCGCGTCTGGTCCTCGGCGGACCTCTCCCTCGTCGCCGAGCTCGAGGGCCACGAGGAGGGCGTCTCCGATCTCTCCTTCTCCCCCGACGGCCGCCTCCTCGCCTCCGCCTCCGACGACCGCACCGTCCGCATCTGGGACCTGGGCGCCGGCGGCGGCGCCCGCCTCGTCAAGACCCTGGCCGGCCACACCAACTACGCCTTCTGCGTCGCCTTCAGCCCCCACGGCAACGTGCTCGCCTCGGGATCCTTCGACGAGACGGTGCGCGTCTGGGAGGTCAGGTCGGGCCGGAGCCTCCGCGTGCTGCCCGCCCACTCCGAGCCCGTCACCGCCGTCGATTTCGACCGGGACGGGGCCATGATCGTGTCGGGAAGCTACGACGGGCTCTGCCGCATCTGGGACGCGGCCACCGGGCACTGCGTCAAGACCCTCATCGATGACGAGAGCCCGCCCGTGTCCTACTCCAAGTTCTCCCCCAATGGCAAGTTCGTGCTTGCATCCACCCTTGATAGCACCCTGGTAAGTTATTCAGAATCTCTCCTCATAGTCTTATTGTAGAGAACATTCCAGCTCACAGCATATGTGAAATTGCAATTATGTTGTTATTGAATGTTTGATTGTTCTCATAGCTAGGTTAAACATCAGTAGTTGACATTTCTTAGGTAGGAAGAACATTAGTAGTTGCAATAGCAATGGAACACTACAAGTACATTTTTGGGGGCACAAGGGACAGAGTGCCAAGAGGAAACGAGGAGGGGATTCAGAGCTTTGAGGTTGTTTGTAGGGCTGATGCAGGCACTTAGTCTAGAGCACGCACCATAAATGATGCTGCCTTCGCGGTGTTATGTCGGTGCTGCCTTCGCGGAGTTATTTTTTTTACATGTTAAGCTCCCCTTTTAATGCCTTGGTGGATCGGTAAATCTGTTGCCTTGTGACCATGAGGTCACGGGTTCGAGTCCTGTAAACAGCCTCTTGCAGAAATGTAGGAAATGGCTGCGTACAAAAGACCCAAAGTGGTTGGACCCTTCCCCAGACCCTGCGCAAGAGGGAGCTACGTGCACCGGGCTGCCCTTTTTTTTAAGCTCCCCTTTTAACGAGGCTTGCAAGCTCAGTTAATCTCAGCCATAGCCTGATGCTCCCCCTTAAAGTTATATCAGTTCCATTAAGTCTAGCCTTGGGAGAATATGCAAATTGGGAGTCCCAGTGAGGTGCCACCAAACAAGGTACTCTTTGGGTTGGAGGTATTAGACCCGCCGCCATACTATTCCTGTACTTCACAGCATGACATGAACTTGAACTTGCAGTAATATGTGATTTTGCAATGGTGAAGATTGAGTGAGTGATCTGCATATTGTTCGGTCTGCACTATGCTATGTAGAGTTGGAAATTTTGTGATTATGTTGGAGTTAGTGTTACCATTCTTCCTATGCTCTAGAATATGGAAAAAAAAGCAAAGCATGGCTTGTTAATAATTTCTACAAACTGCATCATTTTGTAGTGTTGTCTGCAATCTTGAGATGATACAAATGAGGGTAATGTTTGTTTTGTCTTCATTCGGCAATGAGCTTGGTAGGAATATCTCTGTTGAGAAATGCAGAAAGCTCGAAATTCAACTTTCTTTCATGATTTGATTTTGATGTGCGTAAGTACAATTGTGTGGTGATTGTTCTGGTGATAAAGATTCTTTTAGGTCTTTTTGCAGTAAATTGACATGGCTGGGACATCAATCAGTATTTCGTTTCTTTTGGCTGTATGCCTGTTCTCTGTTTTGCAACTGCCTGGTATAGTCATATGATTCTTGAGAAGTAATTAAATGTGTGGAATTGCACATAGCCAACTGTCTTTTCCATTTTAGCATAAGAAGCTATTGATATTTTTTTCGGGCGTCAATATACTTTGGTGGTTTGCCCAGAAAAAGATACTTTGGTTAACTAATCCTTTTTAATTCATCCTCTCCTTCCACAGTTGATGTGATCACAATCCCCTAGGGGTAAGTATTGTAGATGCTTCAATGATTGTGACATGGTGCTGGGCGTAGATTTGCGCTTTCTTTGATATCACGTTGCACAGTGACTGTGTAGCCTGCAGTGTCAATTTTTGTGACATCACTGTAATCACAGCTGAGTTGAAGGTCACAACCATTGTTTATAAGGCGGTAAGGTGACCTAAGGCGAACACCAACCGCCCTGATGCCTAAGCGCCTAAAGCGGGCAGGACGCCGCCTTGCCGCGTAAGCGTCCAAGGTGGGACGCCTTATAAACACTGGTCACAATACTAGTTAGGTGCTTCTGTTCTCTTGTAGTGCTATGAGTGCATACATTGAAGGACAAGAGAAAGATTATTTGGGAATTGTTATATTAGGGGTTATGTTAAACTCTTGACATGAGCGTAGGATGGGCTGGAATTTTATTTTTAGGCAGGGGGAGGGGGTGGGGGTGGATATGTAAGTGGCAAAGCCTACATGAGATAGACATTAATAGAGCAATATCTGTACGTTGTCCTATCCTGCAAAATTTCCTTGTTTTGAAAATAAATTGGACCCTGCTAAGATTTCCGAAAAGCGTTTTTTAAGAAACCCAAATCTCTCAAACTTGTTTTCTTGGTAAAGATAAACGCTTCAGCAACTGCACGATAGCCATAGGCACACAACTACCACAGTGCAAGAAAACAAATGAGTGTTTGGGGGTGTCGGATTGTGGGTTTGATCCACTGTTTAGCAATTTGTTGGTTCTTCGATATTTTCCATTCTCGGCAATGGGACCTGCATACCACAGGTCAAAATGGGAAAGGGGTGTTAGGTAGTAGTAGGATTTAATTTATTTTTCCCTCTCAAAATCCAAATGGACTCTGTATGTTACTTAATCAGCGTCCACCTGTATGGCAGGTTTGATATGTTACCCTGATTATATCTGATAGTAACACTTGTTTTAGGTAGGTAGTAGTTGCACATTCGAAATGTTTGCTTGCTAATTGCTATTGATATCAAATTCACGAAGTTATCTAGGTACTTTCACTATCCAACTAATTCCAATGCTTCCTTCCCAGCCATGTTGCCATTATATAGCTGCCATGAATTTGAAAAATTCGTGATAGAATGTGTGATGGACATTAATAGAGCAATAACTGTACCTTGTTCTATCCTGCAAGTTTTTTCTTGTTTTGAAGATAAATTGGAACTTGCTAAGATTTCGAAAAAAAGGGTGTACCCAGTGCTGAAAGCTCCCACACAAGGTGGGGTCTGGGGAAGGGAATTTCTAGACAGCCTTACCCTTCCATAATAATTTTGCAAGGAGGTTGGTTCAAACCCAGGATCTCCGGGGCACAAGTGGAGAGACTCTACCACTGCGCTAGGCCCGCCCTTGCTAAGATTTCGAAAAAAAGGGTGTACCCAGTGCTGAAAGCTCCCACACAAGGTGGGGTCTGGGGAAGGGAATTTCTAGACAGCCTTACCCTTCCATAATAATTTTGCAAGGAGGTTGGTTCAAACCCAGGATCTCCGGGGCACAAGTGGAGAGACTCTACCACTGAGCTAGGCCCGCCCTTGCTAGGATTTCCAAAAGGCATTTTTTTTAAGAAATCCAAATCTCCCAAACTTGTTCTTTTAGTAAAGATAAATGCTTCAGCAACTGCAGGATAGCCATAGGCACACAACTACCACAGTGGAAGAAAAGAAATGAGTGTTTGGGGGTGTCGAGTTCTGGGTTCAATCCAATCCATTCTCGAGGTTGGTTCTTTGATATTTTCCATTCTCAGCAATGGGACCTGCATACCACAGGTCAAAATGGGAAAATGATGTGAGGTGGTAGGATTTAATTTATTTTATCCCTTCCAAAATCCAAACGGACTCTCTATGTTATTTAACCCGGGTTCACCGGCACGGCAGGTTTGGTAGATACATGTTACCCTGACTCTTTCTGGTAGTAACACTTTTTTCGGTAGGTAGTAATTGCACATTCGAAATGATTGCTTGCTAATTGCTATTGATACCACATTCTCAAAGTTATGTAGGTACATCCACTATCTAACTAATTCCATGCTTTCTTCCCAGCCATGTTGCCATTTTATAGGCTATAGCTGCCGTGAATTTGATTTTTTTTGTCATTTTGACCTATCATTTCCTGATGTATAGCTACTTCTAACATTAAAGTTCAATATTTTCTTGTATCGTTGCATTTAGCTTATAAGTTTTAAAGTCCACTAAGCGAGGCCTGACCCCAGCAGGAAAACAGAAAATGAAGTGCTGGTTTAAAGTCTGCTAGGCGAGACCTGACCCCAGCAGAAAAAACAGAAAATAAAGTGGCGGTCCGAATCCACTCTGTCAAAATAAATTAACAGACTAAGTTGCGCCGTTAGAGGACGAGGAGGGGGGGGGGGGGGGGGCAACAACTATCCCCAGTGTTTGACCAGAGTTTGAAGATCTTGAGTGAGATTGTCGAGGGCAGTTCCTCATGTTTGGGTTGTGAGGGTTTCTCCGTGTGGAAGTTCATTTCTTTCAGGGTTCATCTATGCCTAATACATTGAGTTGATAAATGACTTCTATCATGCTATGCCCTTCAGTCATATGTAGGGGCGCCAAAATTTCTGGTGGCAGTCCTGACTGTTCAATAGAATCTCCGCTTCGTGCATACAATTCTTGCAAGCAGTTCTCTATAAAGCTGAGCTGGCCAATCAGCAGGACCTTGTATATCTTTACAGCATGGAGATCATAAACCATGTTTTTCACCCACAGGATGAAAAGAAACTAAAAGAAGCTGTTTTCTGTTAATATTCTTTTACATTATATATGAATCAGACCCAGGGGAGAGTGCCCCATGCCACCATCCCTGCTTTAAGAAGACCATTTTCTGTACTGCAATTGATTATACGTGGTCCTCTTCTAGCAGTTTCATATCCTTAGAGTACTACAATGCTCTAGCTATTTTACACACTAGTGTCCTTTTAACGTAGGCATTGCCATGTCTGGTGTATGTTCCCAGATAATTTTGCCCTGCTCCTTATTATGCTTGTCACTCCATGCATATTTGCACAATTTCAGATAGCTTATGATTTTACTTCATTGCCGAGTCATAGCTTTAATGTGTTTTTGGGTGGATTATTAAGCATATTACAATAACCCCTATGTTTGTAGTGGCATATGTAAAAAAAAAACATCAACTGGTCTTGTTTCAGTGAGTATCTAGCAACCTACCTTGATGAACATATCACAGGATAACGGCTCACATATTGTTCATTTAATGCAGAGGCTCTGGAATTTTTCAGCTGGGAAGTTTTTGAAGACGTATACTGGCCATGTGAACACAAAATACTGCATTCCGGCAGCATTTTCTATCACCAACGGCAAGTACATTGTGAGTGGCTCTGAAGACAAGTGTGTCTACATGTGGGATCTTCAGTCAAGGAAGATCGTGCAGAAACTGGAAGGGCATAGCGACACAGTCATTGCTGTGTCATGCCACCCTAAGGAGAACATGATTGCATCAGGAGCGCTTGACAACGACAAGACGGTGAAAGTCTGGGTTCAAAAGGATGGAGATCAATGAGATGGTTAAGCCAGCTTATTTTCTTGGTTGTCATGTGACCTGACTGATGATGGTAGCCAGGTAAGCTACTTGGCTCCCTGAGTAATTATAGATTGCTGCAGTGGAGAATGCGATGCTCCTGGGCTGTGTATTTTCGTCTTGTGTTGCCTTCTTCGCTGCTGTGCGATTTGTAGTGAAATTAAACTTTTCCAGAGAGCCGTTAATGGGATGGTTGTATGGAAGGCTGGACAGATGCAATGCTTAAACTTTGTTTAACTGGAAAAAACAATGCTTGAAGTTCATTTGAGTCCTTAGATGTTAGCCATCCTGAGATGTGAAGTTGGGTTGCCATTTCATCATGGGAACCTTTTTCTTTGTGGGCATCATGCCATCATCCATCCTGGATATAGCTTCATTGGAGTTCAGCAGAGTTCATACCCTGTTGGCTGAGAAAATGAGTGGGCTTTCATGTTGAATAGTTCACTAGGCTGACTTGGGCTTAGCAGAAAACTAGCCAGTGAATCTGCTGAATCGTCTTCTAGATGATGGCAATGTTTTCTCCACACACAATAAAGAGAGGTGGTGTCAATTTCTTGCAAGTTGCAACAAACTTTTGGTTTGACAGCAACAAGTTAGATGGTCCATAGAGCTAGAGGAAGCTAGAGCATGGGCCGCTTTCAGATAACTAGATAATGCTGTCGTTTTTCCTTAAGAAAAACTGTCCTTCGTGACGCATCCCATATAAACATTTTAACTGTAAACTGAAATTATTTTTACCTTGATAAAAAGCCCAAGCACATCTAATCGAAGATTTGCAATGCTCTTGCAACTGGCCTTTGTCTTTACATCAACGATTTGGATGGTCCAGTAGAGGAAGAAGATAGAGCACGGACCATTTTCAGATAATTAGATGAGGTTGTCGTTTTCCTTTAGTAAAAGATGTCCTTCATGATGCAGCAATATAAACATCTTGAACTGTAAAATGAAATTCAGCTGTATTCATAGCTAAACGTATCTTCTTAATAATAGGCAAAACATGCCAATCGTCCTGTCATCTCACTGTACAGAACGAGTGGAAGGAATTATTGGCATGAGACGCGGAACCATAAACAAAACACACCCAAACATCAGGAGGATAGCAATTCTATACGCATCTCAATTCTCTTTCTGGCCAATTCCTCTTGATTTAATCCCCTAAACAACCCATTCTTCCACGTTCATCACATTTGCTGCCCACAACTCGTCATCCAGCTAAGCCACTTGTCTTGACCCCGCTGTAACCTAATTTCTGATGTGATCGCTGTCCATTTCATGGCGATGACTTGGCATTCTTTTCGAGCGGGGATCCAGCTAGATATCGTCGAGGCTTTCGCGCCTTTTTTGTCGCGACTCTAATTTGCTAAATTGTTTTCATCAAATCTTATAAGCCGCCGTCGCCTTTCCATCCTTCGCAAGCAACGCTGATTGGCATTGCTTAGCTAACCAACAATGCATGTGCTGCATATACAAAAACTAGTGGTTATCGCCAGTTATTTACTCGCCATGTGCCATAATGAAAATGAGCTCGTGTGTGCATCCCATATCTATCTGTGAAGAGTTTTTTCTCCTTGTTTTGTTTGTCTTTCAAGTCGCCGAATTCGCGTTCTATGCGTCCGTGTGCTTTGACTTTTGACCAACCGCCGCCCTCCCACAAGTTGCCTGTCTTCCAAAGCATCTACTCCTATCTATCTAGCTAGCTTAAATATTTAATCAAATTGGATAATATACAAGTTAGCAAATTGTCGAACAATAGGTGTTTAGTAGATATAGAATATTCCTAGATAATTTGGAATTGAACTGTGGATGTGCCCGCTAGCTTCTGGTGGTTTGACTTCCATTTTTGGATAGGCTCTTACCAACGAAGATTTGTAAAAAAAAACATTTGTGCGGGGAACGATGATTTGTATTTAAATGAAAGGAAGATAATGACAGTGACAGGCCCTAGTAGTGGCTGTCTCTGAAACTGCAAGCGATCGAAGGAAGAACACGCAATTTGGTGGGGAATTTGTGGATTAATTCACTCAAATCCGAAGCAAGATAGCTAGGGTTTTCGCCAGCCGGAACACGGCGGCTACAAGGGCCAAGCCCAGAATAATTCCGATCCCCTCTCCACAAGCCTGAGGGTGGTTTATAAAGCAGAATTCAGAGTAAAGTAGAAAGTGACATGTTCGACAGGTAAAAGACAGCGCGGTAACTTTTTAAAAGTAGGACGCGACGACTCTGGCCGTCCAGATGAAGATCGACGGCTGTGGTCACACTTTAACGGCGAAGCGGTAAGTTCTCCTCGCAGCCGCCAGATCACGGATCAACGGTCATAGCTCCTCCCGGCAGTAGCTTACGGTACTGTGGCTCATCCAATGACTGCTACAGTTGGCGGGCCTGACAATTCCCCCCCTCTAACAACAGACTTGCCCTCAAGGATGGAATTCAGGGAAGATCTTCTGGATAAAAGCCGCATCTTCCCAAGTTGCATTCTCTACTGGTAAGTTGAGCCACTTGATGTGCCATTGCACCACTGGGATGCTGATGTCTCCCTGAACACGTGGAATCAACCTTCTGTCAAGCAGAGTTTCAGGTTGAATGAGGATGTGCCCCTGCTCATCGAGGAGTGGTAGTGCTGGGTTTGGCACAGCTTCAAGCCCAATGTGCTTTTTGAGTTGGCTTACATGGAAAGTGGGGTGAAGTTGACAACCCTCAGGTAGGAGGAGACGATAAGCTACAGCTCCGATTCTTTCCATGACTCTGAAGGGCCCATAGTACTTGGAATGGAGTTTCAGGTGTCTGTGTATACTTAAACTGGTGTGCCTGTATGGTTGCAATTTGACATAGACCATATCTCCCACTGCAAGCTGTCTTTCAGATCTCTTCTTGTCAGCAAAGAACTTCATTCTTTCTTGTGCCTTGAGCAAGTTGCCCTTAATCTGTTGTGCTATTGTATCCCTGTCCAGGTGAGCTTGATGATCATCTCCCTCCACTGGTGGTAGCATCAGTTCTGCAATCAAGGGGGGTGGTCTTGCATATAAGGCTTGAAAGGGGGTCATTTTCAGGGATGTGTGGAATGTGGTGTTGTACCACCATTCAGCCATGGACAACCAAGAGTGCCACTTCCTGGGATGAGCAAAAGCCATGCATCTCAGGTAGTTTTCCAGGCACTGGTTCACCCTTTCAGTTTGCCCATCAGTTTGGGGATGGTAGGAAGTGCTCAAGTGCAGTTTTACTCCCATTTTGGTGAACAGATGTTGCCAAAGGTGACTTGTGAATATCCTGTCCCTGTCTGTCACTATAACAGTGGGCAACCCATGTAGTCTGAATATATTGTCAGTGAAAGCTTGTGCTACTGTCTTGACAGTAATGGGGTGTCTCATAGCAATAAAGTGAGCATATTTAGTGAAACGGTCAACCACCACCAGTATCATGTCCTTATGCTCAGATTTGGGCAGTCCTTCCACAAAATCCATGCTAATGTGGGTCCACGCAAAATCAGGAACTGGCAGTGGTTGTAACAACCCAGGAGAGTGCACATGTTGAGCTTTGTTTAGCTGACAGACAGGGCATTGCTGGACAAAGGTTTGGACTGCTTTCCTCATTCCTGGCCATGTGAAAAGGATTTTCAATCTGTGATAAGTTGCTCTTTCTCCAGAGTGTCCTCCTAGTTCAGACTTATGAAAGGAAGTGAGCAGGGAGCTTTTCAGTGCACTGTTATTGCCAATCAGAATTTTTCCTTTATATCTGAGAACTCCACTGGTTAGGGTGTATGGAGGTTGTGCAGCTGGATCTATTGCTAGTTTAGCAAGTAGATCAGAACATTTTGTATCCCCTTTGTAGCTGTTCACAACTTCAGTTATCCAAGTAGGAATTGCAGTGCTTGCCCCCAAGGCAAGTAAAGCATATTTAACTCTGGAGAGAGCATCAGCCACTCTATTTTCCTTTCCTTTTTTGTATTCCACTGTGAATTTGTAGCCCATAAGTTTAATGAGAAGTTTGTGCTGAATGCCTTCAGTCACTTTTTTCTCTTGTATGTATTTTAAACTCTGTTGGTCAGTTCTGATGATCAAGGAGGAGGAAGCAAAATAATGCTTCCATTTCTTAATTGCTTCAATGATTGCTAGTGCCTCTTTATCATAGGTGGACCAGGCAGCAGCTTTAGGGCCTAGTGCTTTGCTCATATAAGCAATGGGTTGTCCCTTCTGCATCAGTGCTGCTCCAATTCCATAACCAGAAGCATCAGCTTCCAAAACAAAAGGGCAAGGAGAAGTTTGGTAGGGCAAGAACTGGAGCAGATGTCATTTTGTCCTTTAGTTGCTGAAAGCAGTTGCTTGTGTATCAGTCCATTGAAATCCATCCTTTTTCAATGCATCAAACAGTGGCTTGCAGATCACCCATAACTCTGAACAAACCTCCTGTAGTACCCTGCTAAGCCCAGAAAACTTCTTAATTGTGTCACATTTTGAGGTGTGGGCCAGTTACTGATTGCTTCTACTTTGGCAGGGTCTGTTGATACTCCTTTGTCAGAGATCACATATCCCAAATACTCTACTTGGTTTTGTGCAAAGGTGCACTTAGAGAGCTTTGCATATAGTTGATGTTTCCTGAGTGCTTCCAGTACTAGTGTCACATGTTCCAAGTGCTCCTTATATGTTTTACTGAAAATGAGGATGTCATCAAAGAAAACTAACACACAATCTCTCAGGAGGGGTCCCAATACAGTTTGCATGAGTTCTGTAAAGGAAGGTGGCCCATTTGTCACTCCAAAGGGCATGACAAGGAACTCAAACAGGCCAATGTGTGTGCTAAAAGCAGTTTTTTCAATATCTCCTTTCATTCTGATTTGATGATAACCACTTCTGAGGTCCAGCTTGGTAAAAATCTTTGCTCCATTAAGTTCATCCAGTAGATCTTCTATCATGGGTATGGGATACTTGTTCTTGATGGTGTGTGCATTTAATTTTCTGTAATCAATGCATAACCTCCAAGTTAGGTCCTTTTTCTTTACCAAGATAGCAGGAGAAGAGTATGGACTGTGACTTAATCTGATGATCCCTTTTTGCAGAAGGTCTTTTATAATTTCCTCTAGAGCATTTTTCTGGTGATGTGGCAACCCGTATCCTCTTTGGTTTATAACTGGAGCTCCAGGTTCTAAGTTGATTGCATGGTCACAATCTCTCTTTGGAGGTAGACCAGTGGGCTCTGCAAAAACATCTTTGAAATTCTCTAAGATTGTCTTAATTCCAGGCAGTTTGACAGAGTCATGTATGGTTTCTAGTTGTACTGGTTGCATCCACATCAGAGCTCCAGTGAGCATGTCTTCCATTATATTTTCCATATCTTGTAACAAGGGAGAGCAGGGGCTTGTTGGCAAACTCTCATCCAGGAATGTGATATGTTCTCCATTAGAGAGTTTGACTCCTAACTGCATGTTAGGGAGATCAAAGGTGACAGGACTGTGCTTATACATCCAGTCAGCTCCAAGAATGAGATCATATCCTGTGAGTTTCAACATTCTGAAATCAGAAACTAGTTCCACTCTTTGGATAGTGTACTTGGTGTTGCAAAGAGAAAAATCACTGTATAATTTGCCCCCATTTGCCACAGTCACTTGGACCTGTTTTACTGGTTTTGCAGGGCATCCAGATTGGGCTGCCAGAGCAGGGGAAATGAAAGTTGTGGTGCTTCCACTATCCACTAAAGCAAGGCCCACAGTGTTTCCAATTTGGACTTGTAAGGTAAAAGTGTGTTTCTTTTTGTCTTCAGGAATTCCTGTAGCTGCATGCATAGAGATTTTGAGCTCCTGTGTATCAGGAGGTTCTTCCTCCACATCAGATTGTTCTCCTTCTGCATCCACTATGTAGATAATGTCAGGGTTGTCCACTTGTCCTTGCAATGCCTGAATTTGAGCTTTTTGTGACATCTTGCACACCTCCTTGTGTCCTGGAAACCATGGTTCCCTGCATTTGTAGCAAATACCCTTTTCTCTGGCCTGTTGAATTACAGCAGCAGGAGAAGTACTAACAGGAATTACAGGTTTAGACAGGTCTCCTGGGGTTCCTTTTCTGTAGTTTGGCACATAAGACTTTTGTGTAGTAGCAGGAGGACAAGATTTCTCAATTCTTCTGGCTAACCACATGGCTTTTGTCATGTTGGGAGGTTCTAAACATTCCAGGTGACTTTGGATGTAGGGGTTCAGGCCTGCAATGAAGCTATGCATGTAATAGTCATCTGGTACTGCAGGGTTGTCCCTCCTCATCAAGTTCATCTGCTGCTCAAACTCTGCTATATAGTAGTCAACTGAAGTTTGTTGAGTTAATTTGTGGAAAGCCTTCACATTTTCACATACAGAAGTTATTGCAAATCTTTGTGTGATTGCAGAATAGAACTTGTGCCAAGGAGTGTGACAAGCAATGAAACCAGTCCCTCTCCACCATTGGACAGCCTGCCCCTTTAAATAAGAAACTGCTATCTCAGTTCTCTGTTCAATGGGGGTTCTGGCAGCAGAGAAATACTGTTCAATGTTCTGAATCCATGAGTCTGCATCTGCTCCATCAAATTCAGCAATGTTTAACTTTGCAGGTTTGACACTCAGGAGGTTTCTTCTAACTTCAGGTGTGTAAGGTCTGTTTTTTCCCTTCTGACCTCTGGTTCAGGTAGTTCTTCTACTGCCATCAGGTGCTTTGTAGCTAGACCCTGTTGCTGCTGGGGAGTGTGGAATTCCTGCTTGTTAGCAGTGTGATTCAGATGTCTGTAGGGACCTTTTGGAGTGCCATCCATATTAAGTTCTCTGCCCGTTGCTTTGTCCACCAGTATAGCAGATCCCATAGTTGCAGGATCTTGTTTGTCTGCAGGGAAATGGTTGTTAGGCAGCTGCTTTGGTCGCCCTGGAGGAACAGCCGTGCTTCCCTGCCCTGATAACGGATCAGGTCTGTCTTCTTCTTCCTCATCCTCCTCCGCTGACTGTTCTGCAGTTAACTTCAGCAAAGTGATCTGAATTTTCTTGAAATTCTTCTGTATGCTGGCAAAATTCTTGTTCGCCGAATCTGTGAAATGATAGAATTCATTTCTATCTTCCTCTCTGTCTTGCCGGAGTGTTTTGATGTCCAGTTGCAGAGATTCAAGTTCCAAACACGCAGTATCTTGCGTCTCACCTGCCATGTCTTCAGGGTTTGTGTTGGTCATTACCTGCAAATCTGGACCAAGGGCGAAGCTTGCGAGGAACGGAGGGAATTTTACACTGGTTGCCCGGTAACCAACCACTCTGGTTCTATTTCGCCCATGAGATCGGAAAGAACCCAGTCGCTGAAGTAAACAGCACTGAAAGGGAGGGTTGGGTGGGATTTTGCACTGAAGAGATGTTCTTCAGAAACCACGACTCCACCTTTCTGCTGCCGATCGATCCACCGCCGCCAATCGCCGCCTAACACCGCCGCCGCGCCAGATCGGGGCCAGATCGGATCTGGGCTCACAACCCGCCTCCAAGGACTACAACCTGCGCTCTGTATACCACTTGACAGGCCCTAGTAGTGGCTGTCTCTGAAACTGCAAGCGATCGAAGGAAGAACACGCAATTTGGTGGGGAATTTGTGGATTAATTCACTCAAATCCGAAGCAAGATAGCTAGGGTTTTCGCCAGCCGGAACACGGCGGCTACAAGGGCCAAGCCCAGAATAATTCCGATCCCCTCTCCACAAGCCGGAGGGTGGTTTATAAAGCAGAATTCAGAGTAAAGTAGAAAGTGACATGTTCGACAGGTAAAAGACAACGCGGTAACTTTTTAAAAGTAGGACGCGACGACTCTGGCCGTCCAGATGAAGATCGACGGCTGTGGTCACACTTTAACGGCGAAGCGGTAAGTTCTCCTCGCGGCCGCCAGATCACGGATCAACGGTCATAGCTCCTCCCGGCAGTAGCTTACGGTACTGTGGCTCATCCAATGACTGCTACAGTTGGCGGGCCTGACAGACAGTGAAAATTTCTTGATATTTCTGCCGATTTATATTTTGTCCAACCCAAAAAGTGACTGCACAAGAATGCACCACAAAGGGCAAAATGCTTGGTGCTTTTCTGCTTGGCTCGCAAGGTGGGGGCATTTTTTGATCTGTGCATTACATATGTAGAGTTATGGTTTGGCCCTCTGGCATTTTCTTGGATCTGTACAGTACAGCTCCCCTCCCCACAGTTAAATCAAATCTGCTGTTTCAGACAGAGCAGTCGATGCACAGCGATCCCTGAGCTCCACTTGGGAATCAGGATATGATCCGCCGTGCACTGCACCAGTAGCCTCTTTTGTACTAGTATAAAATAAAATAATGTAAGTACATGCCAAGTGGTGAGCCAGCCACATCAGACGTGAAGCGACTTCCTTTGCCTTTGGCTGCATGCATGGGACCTTCCTCCAACAGTCCCAACTGGACGGGCGATATCTGTTAATTTCTATATAACTTGTGTCCTAGTGATGCTTCATGTCTCACTCAACTGCGCAAATTGCCATGTTCACGTACGTACGCCATTGCGATCCAGAGACGAATGCAGTGCAGAGCAGCTTGAAACCTGCTAGTGTTTCCCCCGCATTCCTATGTGAACTGAGTTGTTTCCAAGTGCGTGGGTGGAGCCGTAGCCCACCCAGATTCTGGTTCTAGACTTGGTACAAATGTTTGCATTTTGCCGAATTTATTCCAGGCTTTTCAGCGTGCTCTTTTAGTGGGAGACGATTATTTCCTTGACTACGTGACGTATGTGGTGACTTGGTCAATCTCAAGACTTGCTGGCCCGGTCTCTCATGACCGAGCGTTCATGCATATATGTGGGTGTATGTGTTTGGCAAAGGAAAACTTTTGTCAAACGGATCCCAAGGAGAAAAATATGTGAAAGGAAAACTTGTTAGGCAAACGGATCTGTCATACTGTGCCTCAATGCCAACCAAGACGAATCACTCATTTGCATCACTAGGTCCCAACGGTTTCTTCATTGTTGCCCATGAGGGAGGACGGGCAGGGGAGTAGGGGACACCGCCATGCGCCACCCATCATTCTCAGGTGTCCTGTTTTCCATTTTTGGTGATCGGAGGAGCCAAGCCGATATTAGTCGCAGTCGCCTACAGTGTCGATTCAACACGGACTACTCCATGCGCACCACACTCGGGAGGCCATGGCCATGCGTGACGTGTGCCAGTGAGAAATCGGGGCAGACCGACGACCAACCATCTCGATCAGGCAAGGCTAGGAGGGTCCTGCCGCCCCCGGCCCCGGCCGGCCGCTGTTCATACGAGCATAGCGACCCGCCTGTCACGTCCGCGTTCCGGCGGGCGTGTCACCGGCTCACCGGCCGGCCGCCGAGCCTGACATGTCACGCTCGACCGTGGACGGAGAGCGAGCGAGCAATCGGGTCCCTGTTTCCTGCTGCATGGACCGCCGATGGATGCCGACACTGCCCTGTTATCCCTGGTCCAGTCGTCTAGGGATAGCGCCATGGACCGATCGGGACGGACGGCCAGCGTCTGCGCTTCGGCCGGGGATCGATCGAGATCGACGAACGCACGACGATGCAGCATGATCTTGATGTGTTTCTGCCCCTGCTGTAGTAACTGAGATCCGAGCATGCACCGCCGTGGATACTTCCCCTCTGGACTGGACGGCCAGCGGGGCCGTGAGTCCGAATCTGACCTTCGAGCCCGTGAGAGAGTTGAGCGTGCGTGTGGATGCACGGGGTGCCGCGTCCCCGAGCCCGACAGTGGCATGACGGCGCACGCAGGCGGCGGCATGGGTTGGGAGCTTGGGCTGGGCCCCTCCCTCTGCCTCTAGGTTGGTGAAAACATGCATGGCTTCAACACCTATACAGTACTTATACGAATCTAGCACGATCGAGATCGACGTGTGTGCTGCGGGGCATTGGTTCTCTGGCCAAGGTGACCCGCATGTTCCACGGCTGTGTTTGCACGGCCTCTTGCTATCTCGTGTCTAAGTGAATCTGAACTTCTGAAGAAAAACCTGTAGTCTTGTGACGATAAGAGTAGAAAATCTGTTGTACTTGCTGCGGTGCCTCGTGTGCTAAGTATGCATTCAGCACCGCAGTAGGATTCTACTCTCCGTTGTTCTTGGACTTTCGCGATTTTCTCACTGACATTTTGATCTCCTTGCTCCCGTCATCGAACAGATTCTTTCTTTCTTTTTTTGGCAACCCCGTCACTGAACGCAGTCCTCTAGGTACAAAATCGTTAGTACCAAATCGAATCAAATCAGACAGTGGTCGATGGGTCAGCGTCTCCCTGCCTATCCCTGTTGTACTAGTAGATAATGCTGATTAGACTGTGCGCGGGAGCCAACCTCCGTCTTTGCCGAAGCCTGAAGCCACCGTAACCCTTGGCGGCCGTGTAGCTTCAGCTTGTGTCGCGCATTCTCCAAGATGACTGCATACTCCAACGTCTACGCATATGCATGGTAGATGCACGCCCTTTCCACGCACATGGTAGATGCACGGAAAAAAAAAACTTGTCAGGTATTCATGGAACTGAACATAACACTTCACCCCCCTGGCCTCCTGCGTGTCACCCCTCCTACCTCGCTGCCACCGGTTGCGGTCTTAGGTTTATTATTCGCATTGATATCTATTTTTCAAAAAGTATTTTTTTGCCTCATTAGCTTTTCCTCTCATCATCTTTGTACTGTAAAATTTTCTTTGGTATGTTTTGAGACCTGGCGTTTGTCCAGTTGAGACGTGCTTCGAGTTTCGTTTCCGTAATGAGAATGGAGCTGTGGGGAGGCCCCTGTTGATCAAATTTTGTTTTGCCTCAATGAATAGACACCGAATAAATTCATGTAGAAGCACGGGACAAAATTTGAGCACGAAGCCGAGCTGGCAGAGAAGCCAACCTGTTTATAGCGAGTACCAACATTTTCCATCGCATCGCAGCTAAAAGTGAGAGAGTGGTTTTCTAGTTAAGTAGCACTTGCACTCCCAAACAACTTGCTAGGGCAGCTAGGCTTTACTTGTACCCCCAAACAACTTGCTAGGGCGGCTAGGCTTTTCATGGATTCAGGAGTGCTAAGCACTTGGGATCGATCGATTGATTCCC
Organism: Triticum aestivum; assembly: GCF_018294505.1. Classification (NCBI taxonomy): domain Eukaryota; kingdom Viridiplantae; phylum Streptophyta; class Magnoliopsida; order Poales; family Poaceae; genus Triticum; species Triticum aestivum. Next base: position 32,651,663 of record NC_057805.1, read on the forward strand.
CTTTTAGCACATGGAGCAATGCTTGTGTACATGCTGGATCAGCGCGAGAGCCGCCACCGCCCCCACTTGCCATCCACAGATCGATCACACTGAACCCCAGATGTGCTACCTGATCATAATGAGGTGTTGATCATGGTGCCCACTAGGACCAACATGGTGATACAATGTCGCAACTTGGTACGCCAAACAGGCAAATTATAGCACTAATCCTGACAGTTAAATTAGTATACAATATCACCTGACAAATCAGCTTGGCAAGCTGAACATGCAAAGTATCTAGTTGTCCTGACAAGAGAAGATAATTACAGATAAATTTTCCATTTTGACAATTTTATAGTACAGCTTTCTACCGATCCTCCGGCCTGGATCTGGCGACAATTTCCTCATGATATAGATATAGGAATGCGTGCGCTCGCTTAACCAGGTACGCCGAAGTACACTGCAAGACTGCTGCACCCAACGTGTTAGCTAGCTAGCTGCACCTTGCAGCAAAGCCACTTGTATGGCCGCAGGGCGCATCAACCGCCCGTTGATAACCCAACAAATTGCTCGATCCAGTTGCAGCTGTTAACAAAAGGGTGGCACCACATGGTCCCTAGGTTTTCTAATCGGTACTCGGCGATCTTCGAGATCGGCTGCGATCTCTTGGATTGGCATGAGGAATCTTGACCAACAGCCATGCTAATGCACCATCATTAGTCTAAGATAATTCAGGCTAGAGTATACAGGGATAGGCTGCTGTTGGGTTACTTACACCTGATGCGGCAGCCATCATGCATTGGTCAGTTGCCAAGTTGGCCAGTTTTAGATTGCTGGCTGCCATTGGAGGTGCAACAGAAAAGTACCAATTATGCATGCTGCTTGGAGATTTTAAAATCTAGCTGAGGCATGATGGCTTAGGGTAACAAATGGGATGCTAATTATTGTAGGATTGTGATGGTTTAGGCACACATGTGGTTTGCCAAGAGGGCCCCTCCTTTTCACCTCATGGGCTATATATGGTTTGTCACTGGATCACGATCCGTCCGCCGATTCGTCCGGTGAAGTGCGTTGGAGGATTCGGTTCAAAGATGACCGGAAGATGGAGATTTGGCACGATGGTTTCGTTTACGTGCACCCGCACTCAAGTTGGATGACGGTGAGGGATGAGGAGCACGACATTTTGGCCATACGGTACCTGAATGATGGTGAGATGATTCAAACAGGTATGCGTTTGCATATTGATTTCTTCAAAATTCTTGTGCTCAAGTGCTTGCAGGTTTCATCTAGCGGGGAGGAGCAGATCGAGATAGTTGATCTAACTACTTCGGAGCATCAAATCACGAGACCGAATCCAGGGATTGGAGGAAGGTTCTGGGTGCTTGTTGATGACGAAGAAGAGGATGTCGAGGTTCCTCTCTCGGTTGCAGCCAAAGACCCAATGGTGACCGTGTCATCGTCGTCGTTGGGGGCAGATGTTGATGTAGGGTGGAACCCTAGATGACCGATCTTTCACGAAAGGAGCGGATCCCTATGAGGAACGTGATGAACACGAGGGGAAACACGAGGGAAACACGAGAGGAACACGAGAGAAATCACACAACCAACAAAAATAGATCACACATGCGCTAGATCGATGAACACAAAGGTAAGATACAAGATCCAAAGTCAACAACGGACGATACAAACGGTAACCGGTTCTTCTCCGTGAGGAGGCCTTGAATCCACGAGGGGATCTTCCCGTGAGGGGTCTTGAATCCAAGGTGGATCTTCTCCGTAGAGGGGCCGCAGTCTCTCTCGTGGAGTAGATCCGATATGGATGAGCAAAGCTCTATCTGTAAATGGGCTAATCCTTTGCTAACCCTAGAAAGATGGAGGAGAAGGAGTATATATAGTCTAGGGGGGCGAAGGGGTACACGGGCCTCGGCCCTTTACTGTGCGCAGACAGACGGAGCCGGATGTCCGGGGCTTCAGGAGGGGCCGGATGTCCGGGCAGGGGGCCGGATGTCCGGGTTGGCGGTGCAAACTTCTGTAGTCTCTGGATAGGCGGGGTCGGATGTCCGGGCTGGGGGGGGGGGGCGGATGTCCTGCGGCTCGGGAAGAGCCGGATGTCCGGGGCTCTGGCCAGATGTCCGGGCTGACATGGTTCAGCTTCGGGTGCCTTCTGTGATGGGCGTCGGATTTCCGGGCTGGTGCCGGATGTCCGGGCTTGCGGGAGGGGCCGGATGTCCGGGACCTGGCCGGATGTCCGGGTCCTGTAGCCTTTCTCTGGTTCCTCTCATCGTGCTCCTTCATCCTTGTACTTGGGGACTTGTCCATCATTCCGAGCATCTCCGAGAGGGTCTCCTTGGTACCTAGGCATATGTAGTGTCCTTGGATTAGGTAGCAACCATGTCTCACATGAATGGAAAGGAGAAGCATTTAGGAGCGGGTTCACCTTAGGTCCAAAGGCGTAGGCTCGAGTGTACATGGGGATGATCGTAGGATGCTCCGCATCATCTCCCCTCCCTTGGGAAAGATCCGACCTCGGATCGAAAACCTCATCACCATGGAAACGGTTGTCGTGGACGGACTTGTAGTTGGACGAAGTGGAAAACATGGCGCAATCCAAGTACTCAAGGTGTGGCCGGAGTGGTACACATGCAAAAAGAGCAAACACAAACAATACTTGGAAATACAATGGTTAGCGCACACAAAGTGTCCATCATGTAAGAATGAGCCCGTGAGGCAAGATTGTTCATGACAAAGCACATGAAGCTTAGCAAGATGATATGGAATGAGATGCAAAGCGTTCATGGGAGAAAAATCATACATTGTGCACACAAATGTGTTTTGAATATGATGAATGCAACCACGGTGCAAAATGATGTCATAGTGAGATGGTTTATCAATAGCATGAATATGGCAATGGATGCTCAATGTGAGTATGTGATCATGCAATTGATGGTAGGCAATGTGATCATTATGTATGAATATGCCATCAAGAAAGATCACAACAAATTTGCTAAGGAAATGCACAAGCTCATATATCATGGATGACATGGGAATAGGTGCAACAAGACAAGCATAATGTGTGTCAATCCATGCATAAGATGCAAATTTGTCATGGGTGGTGTTGTACCATAGCTCGATGTCGTGGTAGAAGTGTTGGTCCGGTGGTGTATCCACTAAGTCCGAGCACTCCTCAACTTGAAGGTCCATAGGGTCCATCTCCAATGTCAGTCCTCCGTTCACGAAATGTATCATGTAGAAAACAAGAAGGAAACAACAATGAAAGAATGACCCATCCAACATGCATATTTGAGAATGGCTCAAAGGGAAGGAGTTCACCTTTAGTAGTTTCTCAAGGGTGATGGAGTTGCGCATCATGTATGTCTTCTCATAACCAAAATGTTTCATGATCGTACCGCCTTGTGAATCCTTCAAAACGAAAGAACATGACAAACACTCGGAAAAACAAATGAGGTTAGCGTAAATGCAAAATCTAGCATTCGTGTGGTAAGATACCCAACAAGTGTATGCATCATGCTCAACATAAGAAAGTACAACGGTGTAGTTCATGGTATGGAGGCATATGATGCGAGAACAACCAAATACAATAGGCTCAATGAAACAAGCATGCTGCACAAGTAACATGTCCAAGTCTCCACGATCAATAAGCATAGCAAGTTGGCACCCAATACAAGGTGATATGAGAGATGCAACTAATGGAGACAAGAGACAATGATCAAGACAAATCAAGTGAGAGGCATGAATATATATGTCATCAACCCAAGAAAGTGAGTAAGAATGGAACATGGGTGATGCAACAAAGCAAGCAATCATATTGATCAAGTCAAACAAGCTAGTAGTGCGAAGATGCAACATACTAGAAGGAATCATGGCAAGCATGTCATGTGTGCAAATAGTGGGCATAAATAATTCACAAGACATATCACAAGCATGAAAGCACGATATGAGCAATCTATCATCAATGTATTGGCAAGAAGTCCTATGTAAATAGCAATGGAACATCATGACTCTCCCAACACAAGAATTGACAATAGCATGAGGCACATGATAAACATGGAAATAGCAACAAGGATCTCCACCGAGTAGCATAATGGTGAATCATGGGTAGATGCAAGCAAGGGTCACAATTGCATGGCAACATCATAGAAAGAGGCATAGCATGCAAAGTGAACACGGGAAAATGGACATAACGTAACAAGTGATATATAGCCCAAAGCCGTGTGAGAGCCAAGTAAAAGGAATGCGCGAAGTCGTTGCGCGAAGGGAATGGTGGGAAGGACAATCCACGGGATCCCAAGTCATCTTTGCTCTCAAGAGCTCGTTTCGTCAACTCATGGGATTGTGAGGTTGACGAGTGTTCATAAGTACCTACACAAAACAAAGACAAAGGGAAAATTGTGTGTGCGTGGTAGATGTACACATCATCCATCATGATGCATACGTGCTTGTGTCGGTTAGCACAAAATATCCAATGCTCAAATAAATGAGATGCGTGATATAGAAACATGTCATCCATCATGAGAGGTTTGTTATTATGTATAGCATAATGGAGACTCAAATTGTGTAATGCATCACTAGTGATATCTAGAGCATTGTTATTCATGGAATGCATATGGTGCAAACAATTATGGGAATCATGCAAAGTATGGAATGCATCAAGATCTCCTAATATGTATGAGCAAACTATGGGGGTCTCCTCATGAGCATTTGTAGAAACATCACATGGAGAATATTGATAACATCCAAAACAATTCATATTTGGAACAATGTGATCATGGCATGGTATAGTAGATGAATTGCGCAAATCATGTAAAGGAAGCATAGCAATATCATCACATGAAAAACAAAAGCCAATGACCATCATCTCGTCATCTATGCCATAAGTGCAAATGGGATTTATCTTAATGGGGCATGCATAGTTACTATGTTGAGATTGAAATGAAGCAATATGGGAGATCCCACTCATAGCATATGACAAGTTCAATGGATTGTCAAACATGAAGTGACCAATAGAATTTTCACATGATATCCTATGGAGCATAGCATCACAACTAGGCAACTCAACATGCTCATCATCATATTCATCATAAATTGGTAAGTCATGACATGAAGAAGTCGCACTAGCATGAAGCATGGGAATAGGTGGATCAACATCATGCAAGCAATCATTCATGAGATATTCCACTAGTGGGACAAGAGAAGCACTATCACCTATGTTACCTTTGGAGCGTAGCTCATGTGTTGTATGTGAGGTTGCAACTTGATGGTACCATGTGGGGGGTTCATCATCGTCCACCATGGCCATCGTCATCTCCATTGGAGGTATGTACTCGTCGAGGATAGGCATGTCGTCATGTAGGAGACCTAGCACCAAAGAAAACACACTCGGAGTAGAGGTTAAGTCGTTAGAAATCATAGTGGCCTCACATGCCGTGTCAACTACCTCACTCACTAAGTGTTGTGGCTCACTCACTCCCTCAAGGATGCTCTCACTCATATAGTTGGTGGAGTCACTCAAATGGCGCTCAACCTCACATAAGATGTGTGGCATGCTCTCATGTGTGGGGCTAGTGGTGGTCACACTCATCCTCTCATAGGAAATGCTCTCAATGTCACGTATGGTGGAGTCACTCATCTCACTCATGGGTTGGTGGCTCTCCTCACATGGCAATTGGGTCATCTCATGATATGTGGGTGTCGGAGAGATTTTGGTGCAAATGTCTCCATGCTCAATCATGTCGTAGTCGTAGCTGTGGATGAAGGCCGAAGATGGCACATCATCACTCTCCTCCAAGACCAAAGATAAGGTCTCATGTGCAGTCTCGTAGCTTGACTCGGAGTATGAGTCCAATATGGGCGCCGTCTTCGTGTTGTTGAAGAGGTTCATGCTCGTCGCCGTAGTCGAAGGGGATGGCCCTTGCTCGACCGTCTTGTCGCCGTCTTGTTGTCGGAGGCCCATATGATGTGGCACCTCGTAGCTCGTCTCCATGACCGAAGGGAATTTCCCATGCTCGGCCATCTTCCTTGAGGGGATTCCGAAGATGGAAGTGTCACCCTCGCTCGTAGGTGGTCGCCTTGTTGTTGAAGATGTCGATGTAGGCGAAGATGCCGTACGTCCAAAGACGAAGATGCCTTCATAGCACTTGGCGAAGATGCCGAACTGGTTGGTGTAGCCGTAGCTCCGTTTTGGTGGTGCTCGTCTCGCGGTCTTCTCTTGTGCTCATGAAGCTTGGACTTGGCGTGAAGTAGAGCTCATTGGGACTTGTGCGTTTGCGCTTGTTGAGCATCTTCATGTTGATGATGTCGTTGTCGTACTTGAGCTCGTAGTAGATGTCGTTCGTCGTCGTCGTGCACATGATGCTTGGAGGTGTCTCGCCCTTCATGACGATGTTGGCGATGGTCGCCATGGAGATGTGGATGTGGACGACTTGCGCTTGCATCTTGTTTGCGCTCCGAAGATGATCGACTTGCTCGCCGCCGCCTTGAGGATGATGAAGGGGGAGAAGACTTGTAGTCGGCCACCATGTCGCGTAGTTGATCCTTTAGCTCGCCCAAATTGGTGTCGATGTAGTCCCTTTTCCTCGGAGTGGTGTATGTCGATGGCGAGGTTGTCGAGGCGCTCTCGCAAGGTAGATTGTGTTCCTTGCATTTGTCGTTGTAGATCGAAGATGGACGCTTTGGTGATCTAGTTGTTCGCGCCGTCGTTGTTGTTGAAGACCGGAGATGAAATGCCTTGCCTATCCATCACAAGACTCAAGCAAATATGAGTGGGAGAAAGAGAAGAACTTATACCAAATGTACCTTGACCGATGTTGAAGATGGATCAATCATCACTCAATGTGTAACAAGGAAATATCACAATTGGTACCAATTCTTGTCGGTTTCTCACACCTACACAAATAAGGCTTATGGTGGAGCTTGGTGAGGATAGTGGCACAAAAATTTGATGCAAAATGTTAGCAAGAGTCAATAATGTTGAAAAAGATTCACAAATTCGCAAGTGAAACAAGTAGATCAATAGCAAAGAATGGCACACGGAAACACACACACGGATAGATAAATGGGGTCGTGCAACCAAGGAATGAGCACAAAATGTGGAGTCCACAAAAAACGCTCGTGTTGCACAACTCAAGAGAGACGCTAGCACGATTGCTCTATAGGCGGATACGACACTTGTGCACAACCTATGATATGCAAAATGGATATACTTTCTATCCCAAGTATGCTATATATGTATGGTTCCCGGTGTTTCTCTCAAGATGATCCAAGATGATCGGATATGACAATCTTATATGCAATGTGGTATGATGCTATGGCACTTGCTTACAAGCTTCTTTGCTCTTTCTCTTTTGCTTAAAAGCTTATTTTTTTATATTTTTTTGTATGTATGGCCACTTGCAAAATGCACAAACCAAGATAGCAATTGTGTATATGCGGGAACAAACTTGAGGCACACGAGATGATATGGTACCAATATGATATGGTATGTATGCAATGTATAGTGTAGATCACTAATGTGCACAAGTACCGTTGCCGGCAATACTCAAATGGCTAGTCTCGATAGGCAAGTGACGCAAAATGGGCTAGGGGTTAACAATGCAATGTGCAAGGGAATATACAATGGAGGGATACCACGATACCAAGATGATATGGAGGTTACCGTCCGAGGCGATGATGAGTGGCGGTGTTCTTGATGTAGATACCAAGATGATGGAGACTTGTCCCTAAGTAGCCGAAACACCTTAGGAAACGGAAAAACCGCGAACTCAAAATCTCAAATGTCAAAAGTCAAAACGGTGGTAGAGGGAACTCAAAGGGATTGCGGAAATGCAATGATGGGGTTTTTGCGAGTAGGCAATGCGGAAGTGGAGGGTAAGGTGGTGAACTATACACGGTGTCGGAGTTGGAAGCACGGTCCCTAAGTAGCCGAAACACCTTAGGAGACACGACTCACAACACAAACAAAATTGGGTTAAGGTAGGGTGGCGGAAGTGTATGGTGGGTAAGCCTATGCGGAAGTTATGGTGGCGGTTGATGAAGAAGCAATCATCCCTAAGTAGCCGAAACACCTTAGGAGACTCAAATCACAACTCAAACAACCTCAAATGCTAAGGGGAACAAAATTGGTTAGGTTGCGGAAGTCGGTGGTGGTTATGCGGATGTTATGGTGGAAGCCCTAGGCAAAGATGCCAAAGTGCCAAAAATTTGATGGAGTCAAATGGTGATGGGACCTATCTAGAGGGATAGAGGATGTCAATAGCTTCAAAACGAGCTAAAGAACGTCAAAAACGGACTCCGGATGAATTAGTTATGCACAAAACGGTGAAACGGGGAAAGCTGAAATGCCAGGGGCCGGACATCCGGGGCTCGGGCCGGATTTCCGGGACCTGATGTCCAGAACCGCGCGCGAAAATGCGCTCCAGGAGCCGGATGTCCGGGGCTACGGGCCGGATGTCCGGGCTCCAAATCCGAGGATGAACTCGATTTTGGGGGCGGAAATTGATGATTTCGGGGGCAAAATTCGAGAGATTTCGTGGATGGAAAGTGGGGGAAATTAGGGGAAAGCTAGATCTACCTGCAACACACAAAATCCGCGGATCAAATCCAACAAAACTTCATCACACCAACAAATCACAAAAAAAAATTGGGGCTATTTTTGTGGGGCAATTTTCGGGTTAGGACAAAAAACAACAAAATCAAGCTAGAAAACAAAGAGAGGGGGCTCCGAAATCGTGATCAACCTGGCTCATGATACCAAGATGATGTAGGGTGGAACCCTAGATGGCCGATCTTTCACGAAAGGAGCGGATCCCTACGAGGAACGTGATGAACACGAGGGGAAACACGAGGGAAACATGAGAGGAACACGAGAGAAATCACACAACCAACAAGAATAGATCACACATGCGCTAGATCGATGAACACAAAGGTAAGATACAAGATCCAAAGTCAACAACGGACGATACAAACGGTAACCGGTTCTTCTCCGTGAGGAGGCCTTGAATCCACGAGGGGATCTTCCCGTGAGGGGTCTTGAATCCAAGGTGGATCTTCTCCGTAGAGGGGCCGCAGTCTCTCTCGTGGAGTAGATCCGATATGGATGAGCAAAGCTCTATCTCTAAATGAGCTAATCCTTTGCTAACCCTAGAAAGATGAAGGAGAAGGAGTATATATAGTCTAGGGGGGCGAAGGGGTACACGGGCCTCGGCCCTTTACTGTGCGCAGACAGACGGAGCCGGATGTCCGGGCGACGGGCCGGATGTCCAGGGCTTCAGGAGGGGCCGGATGTCCGGGCTGGGGGCCGGATGTCCGGGCTGGCGGTGCAAACTTCTGTAGTCTCTGGATAGGCGGGGTCGGATGTCCGGGCTGGGGGGGGGGGGGGGCGGATGTCCGGCGGCTCGGGAAGAGCCGGATGTCCGGGCCTCTGGCCGGATGTCCGGGCTGACGTGGTTCAGCTTCGGGTGCCTTCTGTGATGGGCGCCGGATTTCCGGGCTGGTGCCGGATGTCCGGGCTTGCGGGAGGGGCCGGATGTCCGGGTCCTGTAGCCTTTCTCCGGTTCCTCTCGTCGTGCTCCTTCATCCTTGTACTTGGGGACTTGTCCATCATTCCGAGCATCTCCGAGAGGGTCTCCTTGGTACCTAGGCATATGTAGTGTCCTTGCATTAGGTAGCAACCATGTCTCACATGAATGGAAAGGAGAAGCATTTAGGAGCGGGTTCACCTTAGGTCCAAAGGCGTAGGCTCGAGTGTACATTGGGATGATCGGAGGATGCTCCGCATTAGATGTGGTTGCGCCTTCGTCCAAGCCGAGAGAGAGCTGCAAGCGCAAGATTACCGTGCCGAGGCCGGCGGCGGCGATGGAGATCAAGCCATGGAAAGGGCCTATTCCTCAGGTAAGTTTGCCGCCTGTTACATTATCAGATTTCTTTCCGGTAGATGGGTGGACAAAGGTCACCCGTAAAAAGAAAAAAATGTGTTGCCAGCGAAGGTTCACTCGCCGCCGCCGGCTGTCCATCCCGGTACGATCCGGGCGGCGCGATGCGTGCGTTTGACTCAAATTTGCGCTGACGCTGGGTTGGAGATCACTGCACCAAGTCTAGGGCCGGGGCGGACTGCGTATGAGGCCCAGTCCATGACCCAGAGGCTGGATGCGAGCAAAGTCGCCCATGGGCCTGTGCATGAGTTGGTATTGGACTTTGTGTCCACCCATGCACGTAAGGCAACTGCGATCAGGAGGATCGCTCGACCGGGATTTCCTAACCTACCGCCGAGTCGCGCTAGGAGGATTTCGCCTCTTCGATCGATCTCTGCTGGGACTATGGCGGGTCGCGGAAGAGGTCTGCCGCCGCCGATCAAGCCTGCTCCTCCGTCGCGAAAGCCGCCGCCTCCTCATAAGCCGCCGCCTCCAGCGCCGAGGCATGCCCCGCCGCCGCCGGCCAGGGCCGCACCTCCGCCTAAGGCCGCGCCGCCGCCGGCCAGGGCTGCACCTCCGCCTAAGGCCGCGCCGCCCCTGGCCAAGGCTGCGCCGTCCAAGGCAGCGCCCCCAGCGGCTAGGGCTGGACCGACCCAGTCCGGGCCCCCTCAGCACCGCACGCCCACGCATGCACAGAACATGCAGCAACAGCAGCAGTACGTGCCGCGGGATGGCCAACTCAGGGCGTCGGATGCTCACACCGGAGGTCGCAGAACTGACGCGGCTAGAGATGCTAATGGCGGATATGCTGACCGTGACCCTCCGCGTGGGCGTTGGGACGATGATGGATACGACGTCTACGGCGAAGGCCAACATCGTGGCTCCTCGTCGACGGGAGGCGGGCGTGGGTACGCTTGGCAGAGTGATGGCACCGCTGAAAAACCGTTCTACGGTCCCCCTGGAGGATTTGTTGAGGGAGTTTCTGGCCCTGACTACCGGCAGAGAGGTGGCTACAGAGGTCATCGTGGTGGCCGCGGTGGTCGAGGTGGTCGGAACCGGTATCGCCCACCTCCGCCGCCTGTCGTGGTCGAGCCGACGGCGTCCTCGGAGGTGATTGTTTCTGGCAAGACGCCGGATTTGTCCGGTCAGGTTTTGGACGCGGTGACGGCATTGGCTACCACTGACTTACCTGTGACTGAGCCACCACCTGCCGTTACCACTGATGCCACTGATAAGTCTGAGGCGGACAGAGCTTCGAGGCGGGCTCGAAAGAAGGAAAAGATGCTATGCTACCGTTGTGGAGAGAGAGGCCATTTCATTGCTGAGTGCACGACTGAGTTATGTGATACATGTCTCAAGCCAGCACATGACACGGGGGAGTGCCCCGTTTTACGTGATCAGATGCCGAGTATTACTATCTATGGTGTTTATTGTGCTGAGCTGATGTTCTTTGAGTCTCCTAGTGCGAGGGAGATTCCTGAGGAGCCTCAGAGCACAACCACGGGGATTGTAAAGGTCACGAAGGCTAATGTGTCTGAGGCATAGATTATTCACAGGCTCAGTGAGTTAGTTCCGGGTGATTTTCCGTGGGAGCTCTCTCCTATCGAGGCCAATTCATACAAGGTTGATTTCCCTACAACTGAGGACTTGGAGCGTCTTCTGAGTTTTGGGCTGTGTAAGGTTCCTGGTACGCAGTGCATCCCCGAGTTCCATGAGTGGAAGAGAGTTGAGCCACAGGGCACGCCTCTTACTCAGGTTTGGTTGCGATTCTCCGGTGGTCCATCCAAGCCGCTTCAGGATGCACGGGTGGTAGCTAGTCTAGGGATTCTCGTTGGGAATACGGAGAAAGTGGACATGGCCTTTACCCAAGCTAACGGGGTGGCCCGACTGTTGGTGAGTGTCCTCGATATCGAGTTTGTACCTGACGTGGTCAAGTGGACTTATAGGGGCCAGGTATTTAAACTTGAGATAGAGTTTGAGGATACAGATCTTTTTGCTGAGGCTGTGGCTGGGACAGATGTGGACATGCATGACAGGAATGATGGTTCAGGTCACACGGCAGCGCGAGGGGAGGATGTTGGGCATGAGTCGTCCAACGGTCCCAGTGCTACACCACAGACGTCCGGGACAGGGGTTGCTCCTTCGGGTACGGTGCCGATGAACACTCTGCGATTCGGCTCTTTCGAGCCAGCTTCTGCCCCTCCTCGGCTTTGGAGCGACCGAGTGGAGTCTGAGAGCGTGCTAGAGTGCATCCTCACTCCCTTGGATCTTGTTGTGGCTGATGGATCTGTCGATGGGAGCTTGGAGACGGAGGCGCCTCTGATGATTTTGGTCGAGGGGGGGGGGGGAGGATCGTGGGCACGTGGCCCCTCGCCCCCCCCCCTCGCCGTTGGCGTCAGTTGAGGGGGGGGGAGGATGGCGGGCAGGTGGCCCATCGTTCCCCACCTCATTCCGATGCCTTGCCACAGTTGAGGACTGCGGCGAAGGTGTCTGTGGTGACGAGCGGCGGCACACCAGCTTTGAGAGGGGGGCCTGGGCAGGAGGTCTCGGCCCTCTCCTCTCCTGCTGTGTTTGGGCGCGGGTCGCGGCAGGAAGCCCCGACCCCTTTCTCTCCTGGGCGAGGGGCGGCCGCGCCTACTCGGGAGCGTGGGCAGGCGGCCCTGAGCTCTCCTTCTACGAGGTCGCCGGTGTCGGCGCCTGCGGATCCTGGCACCCCTCTGGGTGACTTGACCTGGCCACGCGTTGGGGGTGGGGCTGGAGGCCTCGTCCCTAACGGGGCCACTCGGGAGGAGGTCATTGCGTTTGGAGGCATCCCGGATCCTATGCCTGAGGAGAGGCGGATGAGCGCCCGTCTCCAGGACCAGCAGGATGTTGATGACATGCAGCTGAGGTGCGCCAAGCGGGCGGCCAAGCTTCGTGATATCGAGATCACTACTGGTATGTCGGTCAACACCTCCAATTCCATTTTGCATTTCTCCAATAATGAAATTATTTATAATGCAAATCAGTTAGGAGTTTCACTAGATAGTAATGATAGTGAAATTTCGAACTCTGTTAATGACCTCCTGGATTTGGAAGCGGAACGCGCTTTAGAAACGATTCAAAATTTAGCAGCGGTAAAACCCATGAATGATGCAGATATTGATGCGTTGGGTGTCAGAGTGCTCGATAATTTTTGTGCGGATCTTTCACCATCCATTCCTGAGTATGAGGAAGAGGATGCCACTTTAGAAGATATTGTAGTTCGATCCACTGAACCTGGTTATGAGGACCGGGTGGAGGACCATAGCAAACCCAAACGCAAGTGGAAGCGGAAGGTTTATCCTGCTTCAGCGGTACGTAGGAGTGCTAGGATTCGTACTACAAAAAAAATTCATGATGAAAGATGAAAGGAATCTTTTGGAATAGCAGAGGTCTGAAAGACTTGGCTAAAAGAAGGTTTCTTGCAGATGCGTCTATCGAGCATAGATTAGATTTTATTGCTCTCTCGGAAACTGGTAGAGATAATTTTGCGCCCCAGTTTCTCAGTACTTTATCGGGTGGTGTAGATTTTGATTGGCACTGCCATCCTCCGCGAGGAAGATCGGGTGGGATCTTACTTGGAGTGAGATGCGATTCGCTGGAAGTCCGAAGTGTTGTGATGGGTGACTTCGCGGTTAAGTTTCGGGTTAGGTCCAAAGCAGATGGGTTTAACTGGGCTCTGGTGGCGGTTTATGGTGCCGCGCAGCCCGAGCTTAAACCCGAGTTTTTGGCGGATCTTGTTCGAATTTGCGGTTCTGAGCAGCTCTCAATTTTAGTTGGGGTGACTTTAATATCATCAGGAGGAGAGTGGAAAAGAATAATGATAATTTTGACGGAAGATGGCCGTTTATGTTTAATACCATTATTGAAAGCTTGGATCTGAGAGAGATAGAGCTTTCCGGTAGAAAATTTACTTGGGCTAATGTGTTGCCAAACCCGGCGTTTGAGAAGCTGGATCGAGTCCTAGCGAGCATCGAATGGGAACAGAAATTCCCTTTGGTAACGGTCCAGGCTCTCTCACGCGAATCTCTGATCACACGCCTTTATTCGTGGACTCTGGTGAGCCCAACCACGTGGGCAACAAAAACACCTTTTCATTCGAGCTGGCATGGTTTGAACGTGAAGGCTTCTTGGATCTGATAGCCAGGGAATGGGCTAAGGATGCAGGAGGGAGGACTTCCGTTGAGCGCTGGCAGAATAAGATTAGGCATTTGAGAAGTTTCTTACGTGGATGGGCTAAGCACCTTAGTGGGATTTATAAGGTCGAAAAGGAAAGACTCCTTACACTTATTCAGTCCATAGATTTAAAAGCCGAATCCACAATTTTGCAAGCCACAGAGCTTCATGCTAAGCAAGAAGCATAGATGAGGTCGAAAGAGCTTCTCCGTGAGGAGGAATTAAAGTGGGCGCTGCGGGCTAAGGTCCGCAAAGTTGTCCAGGGGGACGCGAACACTCAATTTTTTCACTTGATCGCTAATGGCAAGCACAGAAAGAAGAGAATCTTTCAGCTTGAACAAGATGAAGGAACTATTTTAGGTCAGGATAACCTAAAAGTATACATTACCGAGTTCTATAAGCAGTTGTTTGGTCCTCCGGAGGATAATTGTGTGTCCCTGGATGAGTCCAGGATTGAGGATGTGCCTCAACTCACTGCTGATGATAATGATATTTTGGTTGCCCCGTTCACTGAGAAAGAGGTGTTTGAAGCTATTGCGCAGATGAAAAACAATAAGGCTCCAGGGCCGGATGGATTTCCGGCGGAGTTCTATAAAAAGTGTTGGCACATTATAAAGGGGGACTAGTTACCAATGTTCCATGATCTATTCTCTGGACAGCTTCAGTTGTTTCACTTAAATTTTGGAACAATAACATTGCTTCCTAAGAAAACGGAAGCTATGAGAATTGAGCAGTTCAGCCGATCTGCCTTCTCAATGTGAGTTTCAAAATTTTCACCAAGGTCGGGACTAATAGGCTCACACAGATTACGCATTCTATGGTGCAGCAGTCCCAAACTGCTTTCATGTCGGACAGAAACATCCTAGAAGGGGTGGTGGTCCTTCATGAAACGCTCCACGAAATTCACTCGAAAAAATTGGATGGAGTTGTTTTTAAGGTGGATTTCGAGAAAGCGTACGATAAAGTCAAATGGCCATTCGTTCAACAGGCCTTGCGTATGAAAGGTTTTGATGAAGCCTGGCGACACCAGGTAGAATCGTTCACGCAAAAAGGGAGTGTTGGAATTAAAGTGAATGACGACATAGGTCATTATTTCCAGACACATAAGGGCCTGAGACAAGGGGATCCGATGTCTCCTATCTTGTTCAACATTGTAGCTGATATGTTGGCAATTATGATAGGAAGGGCTAAGGAGGCTGGACAGGTGGGAGGCTTGGTACCTCATCTAGTTGATGGAGGTGTGTCTATCCTACAGTACGCCCATGATACGATCATCTTCATGGAGCATGACTTGGCCAAAGCGAGAAACATGGAGCTGGTGTTATGCTTATTTGAACAATTGTCCGGGTTAAAGATTAACTTTCACAAAAGCGAATTGTTCTGCTTTGGTAGAGCCAATGACGAACAAGAGGCATATAGGCAATTGTTTGGATGCGAATTGGGGACTTTACCTTTCACGTACTTAGGTATCCCAATTCACCATCGCAAGCTGACAAACGGAGAATGGAAGTGCATCGAGGACCGATTTGAAAAGAAACTGAGTTGCTGGAAGGGCAAGCTCATGTCATACGGAGGCCGATTAATTCTGATTAACTCGGTTCTCACGAGTATGCCTATGTTTCTTTTGTCGTTCTTCGAAGTCCCAGTTGGAGTTAGGAAAAGACTGGACTTCTATCGATCACGTTTCTTCTGGCAGAGCGATGAACTCAAAACAAAATACCGACTTGCCAAATGGGATATCATCTGTCGACCGAAAGACCAAGGGGGTCTTGGTATTGAGAATCTTGAGGTCAAGAACAGATGTCTTCTCAGCAAGTGGTTGTGGAAGTTATCGGTAGAGACTAATGCCACTTGGGCGCAGATCCTTCGTAGCAAGTATCTTCATTCCAAAACATTGTCCCAGGTGACAGCAAGGCCGTCTGACTCGCCCTTTTGGAAAGGGCTTATGAAAGTCAAAGTAACTTTGTTTAATAGGACAAAGTTTATTATTGGCAACGGCGCTAGCACGCGATTTTGGGAGGATACTTGACTCGGAGAGACCCCCCTTGCCATTCAATACCCTTCGCTATATCGTATTGTTCAACGACGTGAGGTATTCGTTGCAATGGTACTTCAATCCACTCCACTTAATATGCAGTTCAGAAGGACGCTAATTGGCAACCGTTGGGAAGAATGGCTCCATCTAGTAGGTAGACTGATGGAGGTTCAACTATCTCAACGGCCCGACGCATTACGCTGGAAACTTACTAGGTCTGGAGAGTTTACTGTTAAATCAATGTATGTTGATGTTATCAATTCAAGCTCGATTCCTAGTTCCAAACATGTTTGGCCTGTCAAAGTTCCTTTAAAAATCAAAGTGTTTATGTGGTTTGTCCATAAACAAGTAATTTTAACCAAGGACAATTTGGCAAAGCGTAATTGGACAGGACCTACTAGGTGTAGTTTCTGTGATCGGGATGAGACTATCAAACACCTTTTTCTTGATTGCCCATTAGCCAAAGTTCTTTGGCGGACAGTTCATATTGCATTTAACATTACTCCACCGCGGTCTGTTAACACGTTATTTGGAACGTGGCTTAACGGGATAGGGCCCGAAACAGCGAGACACATTCGCGTAGGAGTCTGTGCTTTATTGTGGGCAGTCTGGAACTGCGGAAATGACTTGGTTTTTAACAGAACAACAAATATTCATTTTTTGCAGGTTATTTTCCGAGCCACTGCGTTGATCCGTACGTGGTCGCTACTTACTCCGACGGAGGCCAGGGAGCGTTTGGTTACTAGATCTATCCGCTGGGAGATGGTAGCACGGGTTATCTTTAACCGGTTTGGATGGCGGTCATGTAATAGAATAGGCAATTAGTTTACCTATCTTTCTTATGTCAGCCGGTTGTGGCTTTTTCTGGCGACTTTGTTTTCGCCTTTTTAGCTCTTTGTGAGCTCTCCTTTATCTTTCGTTTTCAGACTTGAAGACCTTGTTGAACCTATTTATTTATTTAATAAGTTGGCCGTATGCATCGTTCTGATGCAGAGGCCGGGAGTCCCCCCTTTTTGAAAAAAAATATATATATATATATATATATATATTTATAGTGTAGCCAGCCAGCTAGGTTGATGAGCTTTTCCCCAAAAGCTTCATGGATCAGCTTCAAAGGGAAGCCAACAGAAAGATCTTGCGACCTTGAAGAAGCTCCTTGCTTTGGATGGATACAGACAACCAGACATCGAGTACGCCGATCCGAGCTTGGAATAATTATGCATGCTTGTCTGTAAACTGAAAGAGATGCAAACTAAATATATGCTAGCCAAAATAAAAGCTATTGTGCTTATATAACAGTTAACAGACTATATATCTCTTTCACCATTGTTGGTTCTAACATTATGGAACCTGGCCGTGAGATCAGCATCAGGATTGTTCACATGTTTGTTTGTTTAATTGGTAGCACTACTGAACATGGTTAATTGGCACTTAATTAGCACTTGATGACTCCTCCACAACATACATTTTGTATCCAATAATTTACCATTCCTGCAAGTAAAATAGTACTAGTTGTAAAGCCCCAATAGTTGCAAAACAGGTCATAGTTGATAAACAAGAAACAGGTCCAGCTCGCCACCATCTCGTCGTGAGGTAACCCCGACTTAGTGCAGCATTCATTGAGTTAGTATTGAATTATGCAGATTGCCTTCAGTCTGCAGCTAGCGGCCGTGCGTAAAATATTTTTCAGATTTCTTCCTGCAAAGTAGGATCTCCATACGTGCCCGCACTATACCGTAATCGCCCGTGTACTCAAGTCTCATGCAAAGTACTATACTGAAGGACTCTGAGAATAAACTACAAGATCTCTACGATCCTCTCACTGATTAACAATTCTGGGCAGGATTAGCGCTGCAATATTCCCATATGAGCTGTCTAAATTACTCTCTTAGCATGTAGGAGTACCACTACTGTCTAGGCCATCAACAGACAGAAACACAGGTTGGGTATCAAATTTGTTGGAATGCAGGACCATGAAAAACTGTTCGTTATGCGAAGAAATCCTTGTTCAAAATTTCCAGTAGTGGTAGTTGCCTAGTTGGGGCAGCAAGAGCTCTGGGATCATGATGCGGATCCAAATCCTGTTGGTGCATATATAGGTGGATCTTCCTTGCAGAGCTAAAATTAGTCGAGCCTATCTTGGTTGTTGCAACATCAAAGATTTCCTTCAGAAAAATAGCAGATCTGCCATTTATTGGTGATACTTGGGATATGCATCAACGGATCATTCTTGATATAGATATGTATCTACATTGTTGACTAAAATACTAAAAGCTTCCAACATACGAGCAATTAGAAATCAAGAGAAAGGGAAAGGAACAATGTCATGGATCTAAAAGCTCGACGACAAAAAGGTGAAATTGCCTAGACGACTTCATTATCCAGACGATAATGCAGCACATGTTGTTGCCCACTTTATATCTAAAAGTGTGAGAGAAACATGATCTTACAGTTTCTGTATGAGCCCATTCAATCATGCACTTAACAAGGGTGTGCATTTGATTAAGCTAGCTCGCTATGGAAAAGTATGGCATTGGCGTTGGATCCGGATATCCAGCGAAGTCGACGGTTCGATCGACCGATCGATTTGGCTGGTCATTATTCATCTGGCTTCTTCACTAGCTAGCAAGTCCATGAATCTACCGTCAGAATCCTCTGCCATGTGAGTGTATCTTTGAACCAGGAAGGCTAGGTTTCCCCAAATGAACGCGAAAGGTGGCGACTGGTACGTAGCTTGCGTGGTGCAATGCAATGAAGGCAGCAAGGCCAACGGATCATCAGTCATGAGGAGCGGATATGGTCTATGGATGAGTTGTTGGTGACGAAGATCCGGCCCCAGACAGCAAATCCCTGGCAGCGTTTTGTTATTCGGAGGACACGTACGGGAGAGTGGAGGACTTCTTAATCTTGTGGGAGGTGATCTTGTGGAGGGCATGAAAGAACCAGGATTCCTGGGAAGCGTAGTTATAAAACCTTAAACACCTTTGGCTGCGCTCCCATGTTTCATACTTGGGTATCATCACCTTCTCCCGGTGTGGATTTTGCGACCGCCCGATCGAATATCGACAACAAAAGGGGGAATGGGCATTCCACAAGTTTTTTTTATAGCATTTGGAGACTTTTCTTACATAGGTAGTTTGATTTGGGGGATTGGAACCCTTGGTAAAAATATTCCAATGATTGCTTGGAACTCTATTTTGGAGGTCTTTATTTTACATTTTTGTGAAAGACTCGGTTCTGTTATAAATGTTCACCAGAAGTACAAAAACACCTCAAACATAATAAAAAAATACATCGAGATACCGAACAACCATTGACGCCGACAGAACAAGTCACCACTCCCCTAGCGGGGCCGTCAAAAACACCTCAAACATAATAAAAAAATACATCGAGATACCGAACAACCATTGACGCCGACAGAACAAGTCACCACTCCCCTAGCGGGGCCGTCGTGACTTTGTCGATAACAGTCGAAAAGTCTTCGTGCACGTGCCTCTACGTATTAGCGTCCTAGAGTTGCATTCATCGTCGTTGAACCCTTGAATCGATTCAAAACACCCGATACTAAAGCTCGCCACCGTGTACGTATGATGAGTAACCCTAACCTTACCGCCCCAAGAAGCTCAAAGGAATCTGCAATGAAGCTCCTCGACTATGTCCCGATGGACGAATTCAAGGAGGGTCGGAGTTCGGAGGACCGGTTTAAAGATGAAGCACCGTCATCCGGCTAAGCGCCATCCCTGCTAGGATTAAAACCCAACCTATCTACTAGCTGAAGTCGAGACACCAAAATTCGTGCCACCGCCGCGAGTAGGGAAGGAAAGAAGTCACAATTCTTTTGTTTTCATGTGGCATCAAATACTCTTTGGCCCAAATTCTTCTAGTCTTCTAAACATATACATATTATTTAAGAGGACATGCCATTTCAATCCTGCTTTTTTTTCTATTCATGTATTTTAAAAATTATGTGAATTACTCCCTCCGTTCCTAAATATTTGTCTTTCTAGTCATCTCAAATGGACTACAACATACGGATGTATGTAGACATGTTTTAGAGTGTAGATTCATTCATTTTGCTCCGTATGTAGTCACTTGTTGAAATCTTTAGAAAGACAATTATTTGGGAACGGAGGGAGTAGATGGTGGTGCATGGGCATGAGCGTAATTGTTTTTGTTTTTGTGTAGTAGTGGTAGTCCTTTTTTTGCGGGGGTATAGTAGTTGTAGTCTACAATCCTGTTTAATTTTGACAAAAATATTTTTTGGAGTGAAAGTTCAAAATTTGGGAGTTTGGAACTCCGAGAAAATGAAGGCTAGTAATAGAACATGATTCCAAAACAATTAAGAGTCTACGAAGATCTGAGCTTTCCCTTTCATAGTTGTCAATGAACTTCAGTGGCACGAGATCCTTTATGTCTACTCGGTTGATGTGATGCTCGTATTGCACATAGTTACAAACCGATTTGGAAACAAAAACCGACGCATAGATTCACTCCAATCCGAATGTCGATTTCACAGCATAGATTGGAAAACCGGTGCTACTCAAGTCGGACTAACCCATGGTTGATTTGGACCATAACCTCCACCAGTACTTCCTCTGTGCAACACTACAGGGGTCTCTCGAATTTTGAGTCTACTACTTTTGTTAACAAAATCTTACTAGTAATAAAAGTATTGAGTTGTATGTCACAAACGTACGCCATTAGAAATCTCTTTCCAATATGAATTTAATGGTATATCTTTTTGGCATATGGATTGTCATTAGTCAAATTCTCGATCAAATTTCTGCTCAAAATTTTGAAGATGGCCTCATAGTTTTGAACGGAGGGAATACTTTTTTTGTTTGCTCTATGGTTCCAATGTAAACATTGCTCTCTTTTATAATCTCTAAGAAAGAAACTTCTTCAGCAGCAAACAAGTAGAGCTGCCAAAGAAAATGGTTATTTGTTCCAAGTTTATCTTTTATTTTATTTTTGATCCCCTGCTTCCTGTTTATCACTGCTCTGATTGTCATGAGCCAAGCCAAGTCCACACAGACCAAAGTGAGAAAGCCGCAAACGAGAGCCATGCGATACAGTGGTACAACCACCTGAATTTCAAGAATATACCTCTGTAAAGCCACCCGATCGAGTTCGTCACAGGAGAAAAAATCCTGTAAAGTTACCCGAGTGCCACCTTTTGATCCTCGGAAAGCTAACCTTTTTCCTTGCGAGAGGTCGGAAAGTTAACTTTTGATCCGGTTCCGTTCCGTTCCGTTCTCCCCATCCCACCACCACCACGAAACGACTGGGTCCAAGCTACGTTGCGGATGGCGACCGCGTACCGGCTAGCTGGGCCGCGCTAGCTCGTACACGTGACACGGCTCCGTGCAGGCGTAGGCCCAGGAATCCGGGACGAGGCGGAGACGCGGCACGTCTGAACCGTCCCCCGAAGCCGCAAAGCCGATCGAAAACGTGCAACACGACGCCCTCTCGGCTCTCGCCCCCGGCCGTGCGCGTCAGCTCACCACACCCGCCACCGCGTTGGTCAAGGCCGTCCGCCAGCCCACGCCGACGCGCTCCCCGTGGCCACGCGACGCGTCCGCGATCGGGGGAGCGGCCGCGCGCGCGGGCTCCCCGAAGTCCAACGAGCCAGCGGCGCTTGCTTGCTTTCTCAGGCTCGCTCGGCGCGGCGGGCAGTGGGACTGTGGGACGGGTCGCCGTCGGGTTGGTGTGCGTGCCTCCAACATTCTGGCAGATCCTGTGGCCGCGGCCGCCCGCGCGGCATCGGACGGCTCCGCGCCTCTCCTTTCGGCCATGTGCCCATGTCGGCCGGGTCTCGGGGATCACTCGCCGCCGTACTACGACGACTACTCGGTCCCGTGGACTGAGTGACCGCCGATCGGGTATAACCCAACTTGGCGATCGATCTGTCACGGGAAAGTTGGCGATTAAAATGTAGCGGAGAGTGACGGCCACCACTCACTCACTGTGTGGAAATTAGGGAGTGATAGACATGACACAGGAGAGATAGTATTAGCTAAGCCGTAGCCAGCCTTCTAGATGATCCGGCTCTTTCGGTCTATCACGCCATCACATCATCATTTGCGCCGCGGGAGCCGGCCGCCATTTTCAGGTTCGCATGGCCGGAGGGGACCGACTCGTCGTCGCGGGCGGCACCGGTGTCAGAGGATGAGATGAGAGAGCCACGCAAAAGTAAAACGCTATCGTACATTTTTGGTGTCTTGTAAGATGGACATGTATTATAGGTTCATCACCATACTCTAATTGGCGTATGTAAACTCCACAAAATAGTACTCCCTCCGTCCCAAAATAAGTGACTCGACTTTGTACTAGCTTTAGTACAAAGTCGAGTCATTTATTTTGGGACGGAGGGAGTACTACGTAAACTCCACAAGTAGTAGTACTACTACTTAATTAGAGGTTCATGTGAAAAGATGAAAATAACGGCATATATTGGGATTGTTTCAAGGTTTGCTGAAGTCTTAAACTATGGGCAAATATAGCTGTCAAGGAATCAAAATCGCCAATTAGTCGCCCCAGCCCGTACCAGTCCCTTTTGACTTGACCATGCACCCAACTTGTCCATATTTCCGCCTCTCAATTTTTTGTGAAGTTGTTGCATATTTCGCGCTTCCGTTTGGTGGATCTGTACTTTGCATCGTCCATGAACCTTCCTTCCTCCCATAATCAAATAACCCTAGCAGTGTCTCTATAACATAGCATATCCACAGCGCGTCCGAATGAGGTTACTGCAGTGCCTGTGTGTGCAGGAGACATTATTGTAGCCTAGGATGCCCATGATGTGCTGATCTAAAACAAAGAAAGAAAAGGAGAACTACTGTGCTGTGCTGCTGCACAAATCAAGAAGCAAGTTGAAAGCCAGTACTACAAGCTCAAGTGGCCAGAGTGAGGCGCCCAATGAATTGGCTTCCCAGCTTACATTAGCTAGCTTGATGACCAGATCACTCGACCTCAACACATGATCAAACAGTTCTTTCCCACATATCCTCGTCACCCCCAGCTTGCATTGCACATGAGCCACATTTGTTTATAGCCCCATTGGGAGGAACCCTAATTACCTCCTTGTCATGGGTGCGCATGTGCCTCGGAAGGAGCTGCAACAAACAAGCCAGTGCCTGTGCCACAGCCCAAACATTAAGGTTTACATCTATCATGTCACGGCCAATGAGGTGGCCTCCTCACATGCAATAATCTGAAATACTATTATATTGTCCTGCATGCAATTTTAATTATCTTGGGGCAAATGAATTGAAGGTAGGTGGTTGGATCTGCATGTCCAGTAGATAGATCATGGATACTTATGGTGCAGGGGGTATGTGGGTATGGGAAAGAACTGGCTTCATGTGTACTAAAGTTCAGAGTATGGGTGTTTTGATCATAAAGAGAGATTGCTGCAGTTTTGCGCTGTCCGTAGTAAAACAGACAAGGGCTACCCATTTGGCAAGTTGTGCTAGATCCAGTGTATTTGTCACGTTGCAAGCATAAGAAAAAACTCCATGCAAAAAAAGAGCATAAGAAAAAACTAGTGTTTCTTCTCTAACTATTTCTTATTTCAATGTATAGACTCACTACAGTATTACACTTCGCATCTTTTCTGAAACTTAGAAAGTAGCTTTTGAATAATAGTGTGTAGTGGTAACTAGTTTTTTTTTGCGGGGTTAGTGGTAACTAGTTGTACAAAATCTGCTTCTACTCCTGCAAAGTCATGACATACCATGTGCAATTGCCTTTTTTTTTTGCAAAGGGCACAATTGCAAATATTATTCGTTGAAAAAATAACTTTGCGTGACATGTAAAAATGGCTATATAACACACGCAAAATTAATCTATTACCTTTTTTTGGTAGGTTGCAAGTGGCCATATTGCCTAATGAATTTCTGATGTGCACATGTCCATGGTTTATCTTACTCTTTTTTTTTGCGAAGTCGAAACAGAGAGGAAAATTTTAAGAGATAGAATATGGCTCGTAGCGGCAGCTACTTGACAACTTTACTTCTCGTAAGTGCATTATTCCATGTTGAGACGACGTGTCTGGTTAATCAACATGATTACGCACATGCACCAAAAGTTAAGTCTTTGCTTAACATGGCCAATGGTGCAAATTGCCTGTTTAGTAGGCCAACTTGGCACCACATGTCTAAGTAATCTCTCCCCTCGCTCTCTGAAGCTTTCTACCCTTCTTGGTTTTGTTCAAGTAACACTTGCTTGCCGAAAAGCTTGGGACCAGATCACACAATATCCAAGGCCTCTTGTTAAAATTCCCAACACATTCTCTCTCATCAATGGTTGGAGTCCACGTTCGAAAAAGATTGAAAAAATACTGAGCAAATCTTGAAACAATCTTGAACAATCCGTTGATTAGTCCTTCGTTAACTAGATGTTTTCGTAAGCCAGCTCGCTTTGCCCATTAATAATGGTTAGTGATTATGTTAGGTTCTGAATGATAACAACTAATCGCATTGGTCGGCCTTAATACACTTGCTTGTCCCCATGTGAGTTGGGCCCAAGTCGTCATCATCAGCATAAACCACCAATAAATCTTTCTGGTGGGCAACAGGTTGCACCTGCAAATAACAAAAGTCGGAGCATTAGTAGTTTGCACATATTATTTTGTTGTTTGTTGGTTGATCGGTTCATCCCTAGGTTTAGTGATGTGCGTCTCCACTTTTTGTCGAGTGATGAATGTTGAATACCAAAGACAAAACAATCGGACGAAAGTGTCAATAGATCAAAAGTTCAAAAGTAATGATGCTAGTCCAACATAGATTGAGAACAACATGATATTGGGTCAATGGTTCATATGTAACAAATGTGAAAATACCCCTCATTTTGTGTGCGAAAATATGAGCACCAGGAGGGGGTCACCCGACCAGGATGAACAATCCCCATCTCAACCCTTCGCTCATCATTTAGTGTGATAACATCAAAGGTTTGATGGTACAACAAAAAAAGTTTGATGGTATATAGTAAGAGAAATGGCAACTCACAAGGTGTGGCAATCTTATTCTCAAGCCAAAACAAAATCTACAGAAATGGGAAACATGATTTGGGTTTCAATGCTTAACTATCTCCCCAACGACCATCATGCTATAAACATATTATTGATCTATTGTAATATGTAAGACCCATTTGGACCCAAGCAGAGAGAGTAGTGTATTAATGTTGCAGTGACAATTTCTTCCTAAACATCACACATACTCTAGATTTTTCTATTTGTGTATACCTAATCATAAACTAGAAATATGTATCAAGATATTTCACATACCATACGCCTTAGAGATCCCTACCAAGATATCTAAGGGTACATACAAACATACACAATATGTTAATGGAAGTGTCACGAATTAATTTCAGAATGAGAAGACATGTTATTTTGTCTTTTATCATTTTCTCATAAACAAAATGATTTGTTTTAGTTTTAAGTCATAACACATCAAAATAAAATATGAATTTGTACTACCCTATCATACGGTATTTAGCACAGTATATTAATTATGATTTTGGTTTAAAAAAATGGGTATTCAAAATTTATAAGCATCTGAGCGATTCTATTCATACATACAAGTCTTACAAAACCCCCATGTACTAGTTCAATTTGATGACCGTTATTTCCACGTTTTGCTCTAGGCAGTTACTCCTCCTCTCAGGCTACGTATTTTCTAGGAGTAGTAAGTAGGAATAAGATTTCTGCAAGAGTTTAGTATAAATGATGATATTTATTTTGACTCACCTCATAACCCAAATTTTCTAAGAGTTTAGTATAAAATTTCTTTGGTTGGGTAGTCACAACCCAAGATTAGTTTCCTCAAACCAACATGAGTATTTACAAACCATTCTTCTCCTGAGCTGATGTGTTGTATATGCACAATATCATCGTTAGTTAGCTTAGTGGTTAGGTCATCTAAAATTGGCACTACCTTGTAGTAAAAATTGGCCATAATTAGGTTAATATCATTATAGTACCATGGATAATTTGGTGTGATGCAAGCCATTGAAAACTCTTCTAAGTGGAGTAATTAGTATAATAATAAATAAAACGTGGTAGCACAAACTCATTTCTTGTAAATGATATTCACATTTCTTCAAAAGTCACTCACTTATGTGATTAAGTATTATCTGTAAATATTAAGCTTCGTGCAAAGCTTTGCATTTTCAATGCATGTGCCATGTGCATACAAAAATTAAGGCACTTAAATCCTTGTTTTACCTTCTCATACTTGTCTTTTTCATGTAAAATAGAGAATTAACACATCTCTTCTTGAGAACTTGGAAAATACATTGTTCATTGTGTCATCTTTTGTTTTCTGAATTTTATAAACCCTTTTAATATGCACTAGGTGCACAAAATCCATGTCCATAATATTATAATAATCTAGTAAAACTATTTTAAAGTTTTCGTCTAGACTTCAATAGTCCACTCTTAAATCTCAATATTAGACATTTTTGTCTCCATGCCTTATCAAAGCAGTATGAGCAATGTTATTGTTTTGCAAACATGCAGACTTATTCAATACTAATTATAAATAAAATCACCAAGTAGACAAAAAAATCTAGGGACCCATAGAATGAAAACAAGTACTCTAGAATCATAAACATTCAATGCAAAATTGAGAATGTATTAATTTCCGAACAATTAGTGAAAAGGTATTTTTAATATACTATAAGTGGGTAATATTACCAATTGCAAAGAAACACTTGTTCAGAAGTGCCAAATCATGTTTAACCAAGAAAGAAGTCCACAAGAGCAATTCACGATTGATTGAACAACAAAATGGATTAATGAAAGTGATCCATGACTATTGGTGGAGAAACTTATAAGTAATAAAAAAATGTGGTTTTATTTCCACACTAATGCAAAATATAGGAATAAAATGAAACTTGATGAAGTAAAAAATAATACATATTCTAGAAAAAAATTGATTTAAAACCGGTGAAATAAGAGAAGTCAACAATATTTGAAATAACACAAAATGCAAGAAAGCACACAAAAAATATGAACAACCATAAAGAAAATCTGGATTCTTGGTGTATTCTCAGTGGATCATTGTGGGTTTTCCAAACTCCCAAGCCTTTTCATACTTGTACTTTTTCTATTGTCCACATTTATAATTTCGTACATAATGCCATTTTTGTTTCGTATACTTCAGTTCTCTATTTTTAAGTTTATGTTTTTCTTTAGGTTTAGTTTTCCCCATTTTTGCATGATTTGCTTCATAGTTAAGTTCATTGACCATTCTCTTATTCTTTCTTGTCATTTTTTTGATTTATCTGTAATTGTGTAGTTAGGTGTACAAAATCATCACCATGTCATTGGGTGTCGCTCTAGGTTTTGACGGAATACATTCAGTATTGAAGTTAGGGACCAAACTTATTTGGTTGGAAGTTTATGAACCAAACCTAAAGAAAACAATGATTGAGAGGACCCAAAAAATGGATTCTCCCAACTACCAAAGAGTTCGTGAAAATGTGAATCACAAGTGCCCGTGTTGTAAAAATGTGAATCTAGCTTCATTTCCACCAAACAAAGAAATTTCAAATATACGATAAATACTTATATGAAAGTCTACTTCATAAAATTCTAGGACAAACTTGGTGGAGTTTGCAAGGTATGAATGTTTATCTTCCGTGCTTTACAAAAATAGTTGTATATGATGTTTGCATTTTGTTGAGACATAAAATAATCACCTGCTACTGAGGGAGGGGGTGAATGGGGGATAGAAAATGGATCATTTGATCATATAAGCACGATACATTTAACATAGCAAGAATTCATATTTCTTTGTTTTCAAAAATTGTGAAAAAAATAAACACGTGTATAGATACCAACAGTTGATAATTGGTGTATATGCGTAGAAGCACCCCTCTCAGGCAAGGTATGAACGCCATAGGCATAGAAGCCCCTCTCAGGGTCTGAACGTCGTGATCGAAAAAAAATAGATAGGAACACATGCATGTGAATTATGGTAAAAAAATACTAATATAGTTCGTGGTCCATACTGACTGTAATGTAAAACATTCGTTATGTTATGCTGTTGTAACTTACCATAGCTCAATGTACTTAATCTTAATGAGAAACTTTAATACGCTTCCTCTTACATTTAATATTTGTTTGATCTTTTCATATATTTTTCAAAACTTATTTGTATAGTTTTTACTAAGTTAATCATATGATCATATGATCCTAGGATCAGTGAATTCTTGGGTGGGAGCGGGTTACTCTTTAAAACATCTTAGTTAGGTGTAAAGTACAGGATTAGCATTTTTTTTCATTAGCACTAGGACAATGATCGTGTGTTGCAACAGGGTATAAATATTTAGTACCTTAGCTTGTGATTTACCTGGGCATATTAATGCAATGATGTAAACAAATGTTTATCAGATCCTCCCCGTGATTCACAGTATAGTTTGATGAGAAGTTTGGTAGGTAAATTAAAGTGGAATTGGTTCAGGAGGTATGTAAATTAAGGTGATTGATTATCATAGGGAAATGTTGGACGAAGTGGTGGTGAGAAGAAAAGTCAAAGATGAAACCTTACGAGAGTGGCTAAATGGCTCCCGAACTCATCTGCTCCTGCCTATGAAGAGTAAAATAAAAAAAATACTAAAAATTTCAAAAAATATCTTTTTTTACGTGGAAGCTGTTTGAGTGCGTGAGGACCATGTCAATTTTCAGGTCGTTCGGGCATCTGAGTAGCTCTCCCTCAGCAAAAACAAAATAGGGTCACTGAAAAAGTTTACTATTCATGCACTATTCAAACAGATTTGGTTTTGTTTTTGCTGAGAGCACTCAAATGTCCGAACAAGCTAAAATTCACACGGACCTCACGCACTCAAACATCGTATGAGCTCGGGTTCAAAAATGTATATTCGAAACCTTACATTCTTTGTATGTAGTATATAGAATATAGATATACAGACACACCATCTCATATCACATACAAAAAGGATTGGCACATTTATATCTGCTTCCGATATGCACAATCTAAAAATAAAATCCAAGTGGCTTAACACCATTCCCGAACAACCCGAACGCCCCTGCGACGACGAAACGCCCAACCAAACACCAGCAGAAGCGACAAGAACCCATATCGCTCCCAATATTTGGGATCCCCCAGCATTTCACACAACATCTGCCCCATCTCCATTGACATCACCATGAAGCAATCCATCCCAGCGAATTAAAATATCTCCCTGTCAGCCAATACCGCAATCGCTCGAGGGAGACAGCGAGAGAGCAATAATGTAGGTAGTATGCTTGACATAATGCTACTCCAAACCCTTTGTTAAAAAAAAGGGCACGGTGCAGCGGGATAGGTGACTTGAGCGAGCGAGCGAGGGAGGCAGCCACCATTGGTACAGTCTGCGGATGAAAGGAAGGGGAGGGAGGCCGAGTAGTTCACACCCGACCTAGAACAAGAGGCCTTAAAATAGTCTCCCGCCCCCGTCGCAGAGGTTATATAAGGTCGCCTCCGTTGGACATTGGTGCAAAGGAAAGGGACCAATACCACATCGCCGGCTGACCCATCTCTCTCCCTCTCTCCCTCTCTCTCTCTCCCAAGGTTGGTCTCTTCCCTGATAATTTCTACCCACGGGCTGCATTGCTATGTGTTTGCCTTGCGCAATGCTAACTGCTCTGTTTTCGTGCGTGTTTTTCTCATCAGGATTCGGGCTGTTCGGTCGAGCTTGTGGAAGCAGTTTGCTGCGATCTTTGGCTTTGGAGGCGAGGAGTTTCGAGGGAGCGAGCGATTTTTAGTATCTGCGAATGGCGACTCAGTGGTTCTCCAATATGGTAATTTGCTGCTCGTTTTCTGATGGCGTCGGGTGTAATGGTGTGGGAAGAGGTGGGTGGTGGCTGACTGGTTGTTGTTCATGGTTTGGTGGCGTGCAGGTGATGGACGAGCCGAGCTTCTTCCACCAGTGGCAGTCGGACGCGACGCTGGAGCAGTACACGGAGCAGCAGATCGCCGTGGCCTTCGGGCAGGGGGAGATGGAGGCGGCGGCGCTGATGCAGCAGCAGCAGTACGCCGCGGCGGCGGCGGCGGGCGAGCACCGGCCGCGCAAGGCGGCCAAGGTCAACACCAGCTGGGACTCGTGCGTCACGGAGCAGGGCTCCCCCGCCGACTCCTCCTCCCCGACCATCCTCTCCTTCGGCGGCCACGGCCACGCCGACGCGTTCGCCAAGGCGCCGCAGGCCCCCAGCGCCGCCGCCGCCGCCTACTACGGCGCGGCGCCCGTGAAGCCCAAGCAGGAGGTCGACGCGGGGGGCGTGGCGCCGTTCCAGCAGGTCAAGCGCAGCTACGACGCCATGGTCGCCGAGCCCGCCAGGGCGCCCTCCCGGCCGGCCGCCCAGAACCAGGACCACATCATGGCCGAGCGCAAGCGCCGCGAGAAGCTCAGCGAGCGCTTCATCGCGCTCTCCAAGATCGTGCCGGGCCTCAAGAAGATGGACAAGGCGTCGGTGCTGGGCGACGCGATCAAGTACGTCAAGACGCTGCAGGAGCAGGTGAAGGGCATGGAGGAGGTGGCCCGCAGGCGGCCGGTGGAGTCGGCGGTGCTGGTCAAGAAGTCGCAGCTCGCCGCCGAGGAGGACGACGGGTCGTCCTGCGACGAGAACTTCGAGGGCGCCGACGCCGGGCTGCCGGAGATCGAGGCCCGGATGTCGGACCGCACCGTGCTCGTCAAGATCCACTGCGAGAACCGCAGGGGCGTCCTCGTCGCCGCGCTCTCCGAGCTCGAGAGCATCGACCTCGCCATCATGAACACCAATGTGCTCCCCTTCACCGCCTCCTCCATCGACATCACCATCATGGCCACGGTCAGCCCCCAATCATCTCCACTTCTTAATTGCTCCATAATTTACTACTTAATTAATTACATGGTCTCACTCACTGATGGATTAATCTGTTGCAGGCCGGCGAGGACTTCTCGTTGTCAGTCAAGGACATCGTCAGGAAGCTACATCAAGCGTTCAAGTCGTCGCCATGAAGGACTTGCTCCTGATCAAGTCTAATTTAGAACTTTGGCTTCTGTTTCTCTCCTTTTTTTCACCATTAGCCTCGAGGATTTGGGGCTAATGAGTTTTAGGTTCATCCCCGCTGGTGCTTCTGATGATAGCTCCCTTGCAGTCCCCCACACGGTGCCCCTCAAAGATAGCCATTTCCACCTTTTTTTGCCCCATGGGTGCAGCAAAAACACTAGTAAATTACTTCTACCCTCTCCCTTTTTTTGCATGGTTTGATCAGATCATTCCATGTTCCTGGGAGAGAGTAGAGTGACAAAAAATGAGACATGTCTTTTTCTAGGGCTAGTTACCAAGGGGAGTTTGAATTTTACAAAAACCCATTTTTCATTTCTCCCCTACATCAATATAGCCCTTTTCACCCTGTTTTTTCGACGAGAGGCCGGTTCGAGTTTTTTTTCAAACCCAAACACCTACCCTTTGCCGTCCTCTCAAATCCCACCACTGTTCCCGGAAGGCTTCAAATATCTGTGGACAAAAATGGCGTCTTCTTTTTTTTCAGCACCGAGGGGGACTTTTGCAAGCCTTGATTCAGAAGTTCAGTAGTAGGGTGTGCCTGTTTTTCAGGGCTAGTGCAAGCTGGTTGGTTGGCTTGGATGAACCCTTTGCTTGTAGTTTCCTTATGGTTTTTGTTGTAACAGGATCAAGATTGTAGCTCAGCCCGACCTGTACCCTCTTGTTTGCTTGCATACAAGTATAAAGAATAAATAAATATGCTCGGTTGTTAACTTGATGGATCTCTCTCTTGGTTACATGTCTTTTCAGCTAAGATATGTCTTTTCTTAGTAGTATTCAAACATATCTTTCTAATTTGTTTATGGATACAGAATCGTTAAACGATCTTGTATATTGTCCTGCCTGGATAGGACTATCATACTATGTATTACCTGTCCACAAATGAATATACAAGATTATAAGGGCGGCACTCCTTTGTTCATTCAAAAGAATTGTTAAACGACATTGAGGCCTTTACTCAAAGCTCAAAAGATGAAGAAAACGAGACATTACATTTGACACTATGCATATAGGGAACGTGTGTATGTTAAGAGCATCTACAGTCGGACTTGGCAAATCCAGTCCCTTAAACGCCCGTGGACGCGTCCGCGGGCAGTGACCGGACACACCTCAAATTTCAGTAGTTGCATCCGGACATCTCATACTAGATTCTTAAATCCATACAAGGACATGCAAACGAAATAACCTACGTACTACGTCGATCACCTAGCTAGTCATCGTTGGAGATGTCGACAATTTTCGTGCCCGGCTCCGGCAGCATGGGCGGCAGCTGCCGCTCCGGCGCCTCCAGCTGCTTCGCTCCGGCCTCCTCCACCTCTATCTCTGCGTCGAGTTCGTCAAGGTGGGCGTCGGACACCGCCTGCTCCTGCCGCAGGAACGCCTGGTTGGCCTCCACATAGCCCTCATCCTGGATGGACTCGAGGATGGTCTGCTGCTCTGCCAACTCCTCCAATTGGGCGGCGGCGAACTCCGCCTCCACCTGCTCCATGTTGAAACCCGATAGCTCCTACTCCGCCTCCTCCACCTCCGTCGGAGCCAGCTCCTCTTCCCCCAGCTACTCCTCCTCTTTCGGCTCCGGTGAGTTCGGAGGTAGCCCGGCAGCAATGCGGGCGGCGCGTGTGGCTTGTCTCGCCCGGATCTCGTGCTGGATCTCGTACCAGCGCTCCGGCATGAGCATTGCATGGACAAAGCGCCGGAGCGGGAGAG
Source organism: Triticum aestivum (assembly GCF_018294505.1). NCBI lineage: Eukaryota > Viridiplantae > Streptophyta > Magnoliopsida > Poales > Poaceae > Triticum > Triticum aestivum. Next base: position 32,684,562 of record NC_057805.1, read on the forward strand.
GGAGGAGGTGGATGGGCTCGGACTGGCGGCGCGGAGAGGGGGAGGTGAATCGGTTAGGTTTGTGGGACGTCGGCCGGGTTAAATAGGCGGATTTGGTCTTGGGCGGCGAGCCGAAGCGACGTCACGCGGCGTTTACACCGCGACGACGAAGGAGGCGTCCATCGGACCTCCGGGTTTTCGGGCGAGTCCGTGTGAGACCCCTTCGTCAGTCCTACGTGGCGGGCATGCCCGGACACCCCATATTTTGGGCTGTATATGAGGGGTGCCGGTCAGCCCGGGCGTTTGAGGCCCGTTTGAGGGGGCTGTCTGGGTCAAAAATCGTGACCTGACTGGGCCGTCCGCCCGGACGTATGAGACGGGTTTGAAGCGCCCGGCTGTAGATGCTTTAAGTTATAAAGGGCGGCAGGCATGCATGATGGTACGGTAGGAAGACTCGGGTGAGTATCAGGTGATACGGGGCCTTAAATGCTCCCATGATACGAGCTCTTAGGAGATCCAACGGCTCCTGGAAGGCTTCCAACATTCTGCAAAAAAAGACCTTTTGAAGTCGAAAAATTGCGAACAAGTACGGCAGCCTTTCAGATTCTCCAAGAGCCGTTGGATCTGAGATCCAACGGATCATAAGCTCGTATCATGGTATCACCTAAGGCATAGTATCACCTGATATTTTCCCAGGAAGACTCCTTTTAAGGCCGACCACTACATAGGACACTTGTCTATTCACACCGAATTGATGATATTCAGACGATTAAAACACTTTCTCCCACCAGTGCGGTGCTTTTATCTTGCATAAGTAGTACTACATGTTTAAGCCATATGGGTGCAATCAACTTCATTTGAAGCACCTGTATTGTAAATTCCCTGAGGGAGTAGAGTAGATTAAAAAAATCTTGGTGAAGAATTGTAAATTAGATACGCTCCCAGAGAATCTGAACTGCATGTAAAAAACTGTACCCACCACCTCAGCAATTTGGTTGGGAGCTTAAAAACTGGCAAGCTTGAGCATGACGACATGGGACGCCTTTCCATGTGAACTCACTCACTTGTAACTTGGAAGAACAACCTTAGTATATTTAGCTGCGTCGTACTCACCTTGACAAGTACGGTCCCAATCCCTTCATTAGTCAGCCAAAACCTGCCTTGCTCTGTTGACAACAACCAATAGGGGCGTGCGTATTTGCTGGCGGAAGCATCTGATGAAAACCTCCTCCTGCTATTTGTTGAGCCCGCGCAACCACTATTTGGGTTGGGAGCGAGCGGGTGGGTCTTGCTGCTGACTGGCTCCGCGCTCCTGCGAGAGCAGCTTGTCCTGTTATGCGAGCGAAATGCTTTGGGATGCATGATTGATCGTGGATCCCCTTCTTTTATCGGGCCAATTGGCTGGGCAAGATCTGGCTGAAAGCTTTGCTCCTGCGTTTTAACGTTTAATTAGATCGCTGGCTGGAAGCGTCGCTCTCGACCACCATCATGGATGGCGACCTTGTCCCCCACTGGAGTTGGCAATGGCGAAGCCTCTGGCGACGGTAGGGCCGGTAGGCGACGTGTAGTGCTCCTCCGCGGGTCAAAGGGGGAGGAGGGTCCGGTGAGGGTGAGGGTGAGGGTGCTGCTCCCACGCGTGAACGGACGTTGGGTTCGAACGTTCGTCGCTGGATTGGCGGTGTACACACGGCCGGCAATTACAACGTTGGGGGCTAAACAAAGCTGGAACAACGTTGGGAGAGCCGTTCAGACGCCGCGTGTTTGGTTTCCAACTTTCTATTCTAGTACTACTACGTAGCATGGTTATGGCCGCCTGTGATGGTCATCCTGCATCATCCATGGCGTACTAATGTATTAGCATTGTTTTCCTTTGGTGAGGTAGTGTCTCCTTGGGTGGTGATGTTAGGGTTTGTCATTATGTGGCGAGATTTAATGTCAGGTGCTTCAGATCCATGAAAAAGTTCAACGACGACGAATGCGATTTCAGGGCACTAGTCCTGAGGGCACGTACACAAAGACTTTTTCGCTGTCATCGATAAGGTCAAGGCGACTCCAGTATGGAGCGGCGACAACAGCGCCTGGGAAAAGGTGCAGCTCACCCCCTGCTCCCCACGCTCGAACTTGGGTCGGCGCTCCCTTGTTTTTTACTCGTTTCATTTTTGTTTTCTGTTTTCTTTTGTGTTCTTGTTTTTTTGCTTCTCTAAAAAACTTCAGGATTTTTAAAAAAAGTTTAGAATTTTAAAAAATAGCACTAATGCAAAAAAAGTGTCATGAATTCAGAAAAATGTTCACAAATTCAAAAACATTAATATTCTTTGAATTTTTATGGATAATAAATTGATTTTTTTATGAACATATTTTAATTTTCTTGCACAAAAATTGGATTTCATGAACATTTTTCGAATTTATATGCACATTTTTTGTACTTCACGAACAAAATTTAAATTCAATGAATTTTTTTTAATTGGATGAACATATTTGTTCAAGAACATTTTTTTGAGTTCGATAAACATTTTTGAAATATGATGAACAGTTTTTTATTCGATGAAAAAATCTTGAATTCCAAAAACTATTCACACCCGATTTGAAAAATGTTCGAATTTAAAAAAATCACCATTTGAAGAGGTTCCTGAATGTCTAAAAATGTTCATGAATTTGGAAAAAGGAAAAAAACAAGAAAAAAGAAAAAAAGGGGAAAAGATTAAAACAAAATAAGAAAAATAAAAGAAAAACCTGATCCAAAAGGTTCTAGAACCTCCCTAAAACAGGAAGTGAGCTAGCTGGGCCGACCCACATGTACATGGCCAGGATCCGAGGGTACGCGTAGTCGCTATCGAGCAATATACGCGCCAAATAGGATCCAAGGGTTATAAGCCCATGCCCAGGTCCAAGTCTACCGTCCTACCAGGCCGCATTGGACCACCCCATGTTCTGGCGCTTCTCAAAAAGAACAAAGGCCTCTTTGCTTGAAGCATTTTTAAGAGCATGGCCCAATTTAGGAGAGCAACTGATCAACGAGTACTTCTTGGGGAGGCCTTGTAAGGATCATTTTTAGTGGGCTGGGAGCGCGCCCCTTGATGTGTTATCAGCCGCCGTCACGCGTCGCGTCTTGGGCGCTCCCTTGGGATTTTGTTTATTCTATGTACGTGTTTTCGGCTTTTAGATTATTTTTTCCCGGGGGGGGGGGGGGGTGACTTTTCGATTTTTCCCCGATTTTCTTAGGTTTTGTTCTTTTGCGCGAAAAACATGTATTCATTTTGTTTCTTTCTACATGAGGCATAGTCGTGCCTTTCGGAAGTTTTTTTTCTTTCCACGAGAGGCACATATTTACTTCTCGTGGAGGCACGAATTTGCTTTTGTGAGAGGTACAGACATGCCTCTTGGAAAAAAAACAAGTTTCTTTTTCTTCCATGACTGGCACATATTATTTCTCGTGGAGGCGCGAATTTGCTTCCGCGGAAGGCACAACCGTGCCTCTCGGAAAAGGAAATGAAAACACATTTTTTTCTTCTGCGAGAGGCACAAATTTACTTCTCATGTAGGCACGGATTTGCTTTCGCGAGAGGCACAACCGTGCCTCTCAGAAAAGGGATTTTTTTCCTTCCGCGAGAGGCAAAAATTTACTTCTCAAGGAAGCACGGATTTGCTTCCGCGAGAGTTGTGCCTCTCAAAAAAGGGGAAAATGTGTTTTTTTCCTACCACGAGAGGCACAGATTTTTAGTTCTCGTGGAGGCACGGATTTGGTTCTGCGAGAGTCATAGCTGTGGCTCTCGGAAAAGAAAAAAAAAACTGTTTTCTATTTTCTTTTTCCGCGAGAGGCACAACTGTACCTCTCGGAAAGAAAGAAAAGCGTGCTCCCGGTTCGTTTTCTTGTTCGGGTTTTTTCACGAAAAAAAGTTCGTCGAAACCTATTAACATGGGATCTAGTTTTGAAGATCCTCACGTGAGTAACTCAACGGTGATAATGGTTCGAGATTCGGACGCACGTTTTAAGAGATAAAAGTTTTCACTAAACGAATTTACAAAAATAAAAACTCCGAGGTTGCGACAAGTGGCGCACCGCCACCTGCGAAGGTGAGAGCAACCTTTGCAAAAAGTAATCCTTAATTAATGATTTCGCTAATTTAGGGCATGGCTATGTGTCGCACGGTGCGAGTCCTACTAGGCCTCGCCCGTAGGGAGTAGCTTTTCGGCCGGCCCAGTAACCATGCCTTATCTGAGGACATCATGTTACTGTTTCTTTTCTTTTGAGTTTTTTCTTCAGCTTTTATTCACATTTGTGTTCTCATTTCTTAAATTTATTATTTATATATCAAATATATATATATATATATATAATTATATATTACAAAAACACTTAACATAAATTTTTTTAAATGTTAATCTTGCAATTGAAAATGATAAATGTGTATACGAAAAAATTTAATGTATATGAAATGTAAAATCTGAATGAAAGAAGTAGAAAATTTCAATCATGTGTACCGTAAATGTTAATCGTGTGCACGAAAAATGTTTATACATTGTAAAAATTATGTTGATGTAAATCATGTTCACATGTTTCAAACATGTGTTCAGGACATTTTCCAGATTAATGTTTGTACAATGTTAATCTTGAAAAAATTTAATCTTGCATTTGAAACGAGTATAGAAAAAATGTCTTTGTGCTGTACAAAACTGTTTACATATGAATTTAAAATGTAAGAAATGTTAATAATGTATATGGAAAATGTTAATTATATGGACGAAAAATATCGCACATATGTACGATACATGTTAATCATTTGTATGTAAAATGTGACAAATATAAAACGTTGCTTATTTCAAAATAAATGTACGTGACATTTTTAGAAATGATTATACATATTTAAAAAATGCTTGTGTAACTCAGTAAAAACGTTTCGTACAGTCTAACAATGTACGTAATAGTCAAAAAAATCTTCACAAGTTTCAAAACTGTGTTTGTGAAATTTTAAAAAATTGTATGTACAATGTACTTCAATTTTTTAAATAGTGCAAAAAAATTTATTTTACCATTCAGAAAATGTTTCCACATGTATTTTAATAAAATATGAAAACTTTTTTACAAAGAAATTTCAAACATGTATTTGAAAAAATTAAAAGGGGTATAAAAATGTTCAAATTATATATAAAAATATACAAAATGGTTGAAAGAAAGAAGACATGAATTGAAAGGACAAAACCAATGAAGAACAACAAAAGAAACATAAAAACATTTGAAGAAACCAAAACAAGAAAGAAAACCCAGAAAAGAAACAAAGAAAACAGAAATAAAAAACAAGGAAACACAAAGAAAACCAAAGTCGAAAAGAAGAAGAAAAGGAAAACCGAAAACTGGTGACAGACCCAGAACAAATATAAGAGAGCAACTAATTGAGGAGTGCTCCTTCGGGAGCCTCACCAAGGGTCACTTGGGGTGGGCTGAGAGCGTGCCCACTTGGCGCAGCCACCGCCACTTGTCGCGCTCTAGGCGCTCCTTTGGGATTTTTATTTTTATTTTATTTTTCTGCACGCGTTTTCGGCTTTCACGATGGGTTTTTTTGGGGTTGGCTTTTCGGTTTTCCACTTGACTTTCTTTGTTTTTCCACTAAATAAAATTGCGTGAAAAAAACACATTTTTTTGCTTCCACGAGAGGCACGACCGTGCCTCTCGGGAACGGAAATAGAAAACTGTGTTTTCCCTTTTTTTCGCGAGAGGCACGGTCGTGCCTCTCGGAAACAGAAAATGCGTGTTTTTGTCCTTCCATGAGAGGCGCGTGTTTGCTTCCGCGAGAGGCATGCCCGTGTCTCTCAGAAACAGAAAAAAATGTGTTTTCTTTTTTTTCTTCCGCGACAGGTACGGTTTTACTTCCTGCGAGAGGCACGACCGTGCCTCTCGGAAATGGAGAAAAACATGTTTTTTTCGGGCGCAGATTTGCTTTCGCGAGAGGCGCGGCCGGCCTCTCGGAAACATCTTTCGGAAAGGGAAAAAAAAGGTTCTTCTGGTGTGGTTTTTTCATCTAGTTTTTCCTAGAAAAAAAGTCGTCAGAACCTATTAACATGGTATCTAATTTTGAAGATTTCGACACGGCGAATCCAACGATGAAAACGGTTTGAGATTTGGACACATGGTTTGAGAGATAAAACGTTTTGAATAAACAGATTTACGAGAAAAGTGATGAAAACTCTCAGGTTGCGACAAGGGGCGCACATGTAGTGCGTCCCTTGTCGCAACTTGGGAAGGTGGGATTGACCTTTGCAAAGGTGCTCATTAATCAGTGATTTCGCAAATCTAACCTCCGCACGCAGAACCTGCTGTACAAAGTGGGCCAGGCCGCAACAGTCTCCAGTAGGCGATTCCTAATACGAATCAATACGGGCGACATATAGCCCTGGCAGGTTGTATCTCGCCAACAGCGTTTTGCCTCAACATCAACCTAAATCGGTCAGCCCATAATCAAGCAGGCACACATACATTAGTTTTTGTTAAAAAAGTTCAGTATTTTTCATTTAATTTATATTTCCAAAAATATTAGAAACATTATTGTACTTTGATTTCTAGAATATTTTCAAAAGGAATTTAAAAATGTTAACGCATTGTAGCATTTTATTAGAGTTTTAAAAACCTATTGATATTACCCCAACAAAAAAACCTACTATTTATATAATAAAAAATTATCCATAACTTTAAAGAAATGTAAAAAGAAATTAAAAATTGCACGTGACATTTTTGAAAAAAGTGTACAGTGTGAAAAAATGTTTGTACCGTTCAACAAAATGTACCCTACATTTTAAAAAATGTTCACGGGTTTAAATATGTTTGTGACATTTCAAAATAATATTTACACTATATAAAAACTTGTTCATATAGTTTAAGAAAGATGACTTGTATCAGTCATAAATGTTTCAATGTGTATTTAAAAAATATTTCACACATATTCAAAACATTTATTTGAAAAGTGTACAATGTGTATGAAATGATAGCTATGTGTTGAAAACAATAAAAAAAAGGGAAATAAAAAACCAAAGGAAACAAAAGAAACAAAGTAACAACAGGCAAATAACCCGAAGAAAAAAGAAAAAGGAAAAACCCAAAGAAAACCAACGCAAACAGTGAAAATAAAAAAATAGAGAATAAAACTCGCACGGAGGCGGCTACAATAGTGGGTCGTCCACAAGCCTCGCGCAAGAGGCGAGCCAGAGCTATGTCTCGTAAAAAGTGAGACATAGCTCCCGTTGGACGGTGGGGGGCACAGAAAACGCGCACCCCTCCCCCCCCTGCGCTATGCGGTTTTTAAAAACGTTTGCCTATTCAAAATGATGTTTTGGATTTCACGGATTCCTCAAGAATTAGAAAATTTTCCTGGATTTCATAAAATATGAATTTGAATATTAGTGCAGTATGTAAAAAATGTTCACAAATTCAAAAATGTTCCCCGATTTTAAAAAATGAATTTTAATTTGACTGCATTTCAGAAAAAAAATCTGGCGTTAAAAAAGTGCTCTGGAATTCAATGTTTCTTAAGAAAATGTTCTTGTTAAAATGTTCTGAAATGAAAATTGTTCATAACTTTGAAAATTGTTCCCAAAATTGAAAAAAATTATTGAATTTGAATAATGTCCCAGCAATTCTAAGTAATGTTTTCTACTTTAAAAAATATTCATCAAATTAAAAGAAATAAAATATAAAAAATTTAACGGAACAAAATAGAAGAAAGCTGCTAAAAAAGGATTCGGTGAAGGTTCTAAAACCTTCGCAAAACTGGTGGGAAGGAAAACTCATTAATGTTTAGGGCCATATAACAGCCAAGAGCTCGCGAGGGGCGCGCGTTTGCACATTATCCCCCGACCCACACGCGGAATACAGTTGGCCTGATTTTGAATACTTTTCATAAGAAATTGGAGGCGCACCAAAAAATTAGAGGATTATAATTTTAATAGGAAAAGAATCCACCAACTTGTGTTATTGCACCTTTAACTTCCATAAGTGCCTTTTTTATTTGAATAATTTTATATGAAAATGGAGGGATGGAATTTTAGAAAGAAAAGACCACTTCATGTTATTTTGCCTCATAAATGTCACTAAATGTTAATATGATTCGAATAATTTTCATGTGAAACATTGAAATTAGAGAAATATTAAAGCATACACTTAATTAAATATTTTTAAACTATGAAAATAAAAATGTGTAATCCTAGAAAATTGTCCATTTACTTGAAAATGTCATGCAATTTTTAAAAAGTGTCCCATGGAATTTTCAAGAAGTTACACATGTTTTTGATTTTTTTTAGTTAAAAAATGTCCATGGGATATCTTATGGTTTTGCACGCTTTGAGATGAGCTATATATTTTAGATTTCAAAAGGGGGCAGTCTGTCTATAATGTAAATGTGAAGAGACGTAAGCCTAATTACGTGAACCCGACTTACTTCTCGCATTGCCAACTTGGACACACAAATCAAAAATGCATGAAGAATTTTCATGATGATGAATTTCTAACTTTGTTTGACTTTGAGACATTTGAGGCAGTGAATCCTTCCTACTCGGCAAGATGACTAGGGCTCCTATTGCAAAGAGTTGCGAGAGGGCATGTGAACTATTGAAACTTATACATTGTGATATATCTACTTGATGAGGCACCAGGGCATTTTGCGTGACGAAAAACGGTTTTGTCGTGATACAAGAAAAACATCGCAAAATAGCCATTTTGTAGTGAGAGTGCGGAAGAGATTGTCGCCTTGGAGACCAGAGAGGGCAGCGAGTAGCGCGGAGGATGGGTGCAAGGTTTGGAGGCATTCAACGAAGTCGTTTGCTAGCTTCGCGACGACGGTGAATCTGTCGACGAACTACACACGAACTCCTTGAACCAAGGAACGAAGTGTTGGAGATATGCCCTAGAGGCAATTATGTATGATGGTATTTCCTATGTGTTTATGAATAAAGATAGTCCTTGAACATTATCAATGATGTGTATCAACAAGTATGTGAATTATTTGTGAGACTATGCATTGTATGATGATTGTCCTAAAAGGTCCCTAGTCGAAAGGGTTGTGTGGACGCATAGCCAACTAGACTAGCATATGACACTATGGATGACTCGGTCTCACTGGCCATGGAGCATTGGATACTAGCCGGATAATATGGATTCGGAAGGATCTTGTCAGATTCGACATTGTCGGATCCGAGTCCAGATAAGGTCTGAGTCAAACAGACCCGACTATGAGATGCAACGATAGGTCACCTGTGAGTCTCTAGTACAACATAAGTTCTATGTCCTAAGACCCGAGCTGGCGCATGTGTTCGGGATGGTGACAGACCTGCCTTGGGCCGACCAAACGCTACTCCACAACTGGGTAGTTATAAAGGTAGGTTTCGGACTTGTCCAGACCCATGCTGCGAGACATTATCGAGCGAGATGGGATTTGCCCCTCCGACGAGGAGAGATATACTCTGGGGCCCTCGTGTGATCCGACCAAGATAAGCAAGGCCATGTGACAAGGATTATGAGATAATCCGGTTAGTGGTCGGCATCTCTAGAACGAGAAAGAGGTCGGGCTAGCACATGGATGACAGACTCACCTTAAGCCCGACAACATATATCGTGTGGCAAAGGGAATGGAAGTGTGACGTGTTGTACAGGTTCGCCAATCGGCTTCATTCTCTACTTGGTGGTTGGCATGCCTTGCTCGAGGCCGCTACCAGCCGAGAAGGTCAAAGGTGATCCGACCTGCCACCAAGCTGACTTGAACCTAAGGGGTCGCTCGCTTAAGGGAAGGAACCTACGAGGTCGGATCAAACGACACTGGTCAAATGTAATCCGAGCTGGACTTGGTTCGTGACTGAGTAGACTTTAGGCTTTAGGATCTGCACGAGGCCCAAGAGTTGAGCCCATGGAGGATGCCAATATATAGTGGAGATGCGGCACACTCATTCGATTGATCGCTTCGGCGTCGTCACTAGGGCTTTGCATGTGCTGCTACTAGCCACCTCCACTCGCCGCCGGCTGTGTGATTGGACCTAGCAGTCCACCGCAGGGTGTTCCTCTTGCACGAGCGGATACCATTAGAGGCGGTGCACTTGCGTCGTTGCGGCGAACCAGTACGTGGGATCCGATGACCGGCTGTTCGGGGGAGATTGAACGAGGAGGAGACGATCCACGTAGACGCGTTGCCCCAACTCTTCTTCCGCTGCACGACACTGCGCGCCTAGTGGTAACGATTAGCCATCCATCTCCAGTAGCATGTTCTTGGTTGATCTGTGCGTAGGAAAAAGTTATATTGCAGTCGATGCACCTAATAGCCCAACAGTGGTATCGGAGCCTCTGCTATAGAATTTGGATTCAGATCGTATGCATATTTGATATGTGGAGGTGGCATATGAGATCTGTTTGTCGTTTATGAGATCGGCTATGGGCACGGTTGATGAGATCAATTGCATATGGGGATCGTTGAGGCTATGTTTTCTGTCAATCGGAATCGATGAGGTGGTGACACAACCTACCCCTACCTGTCGATTTCCGCCATCGGTGTTAACAGTGAAACCTAAATTCGAAACATATTCGTGATGATCAATAATATCAATCAGATCAGAAAAATCAGCGTGATCGGAGTACAGATTCGATCTGTGATTTTCAAGAACGTTAGGCGCTGCCCGCACCCGTGAGGGGCTTGCCCCTTTGAACCCCGCCCGCTAACCGTCTAGTGGGGCCGCCGTGTGCGTAGCGTCGTAGATTTCATACGTGTTCACTCAAACCGGTAGAATGTGATTTTATGCATAACTTTGTTTTGCAGGTTTGTTGTGAATAGTATGGCTCATGTGTATGTGATGCATGTGTATAAATTATACATGGCCTGCACATCATGGTTTGTTTGCCGGCAGGAGCCAAAGTGTTGTCACTATGATGTATAACGACATGCGTGGTGACTTATGATTCTCTGTAAAATTCATTACTAGTTGTAGTAGTTAAGGGATGGAGATCAAGTTCGCGGCTTGTCGTCCTCGCGTGACGAACAAGATGGAGCTCCTAGATGGTCATCGCAGTCGGAGCCGACCTGGAAGAACGTTCATGAAGGAGCCATACTATTTCACAATATATGTTTATTTGTGATTGTTATGCTTCTTAGTTTCTATGCATGTTAAAATGGTAGGAAGATCCCTCATTAATATCAAGCAAAATGACATCCCAGATGTTGCACCTTCGCACGTCAAGTACGTCTAGTACTGTGCTCATAAAATTGGGGTGCTACTAGGTGTCCTTGAACTGACCCTAGCTTTTCGGTCTGATCGAAATGGCTCTAGGTCCCACCGAGATGGTCTGGCCAAGTTTCTGTGATGAAATCACTTCATCTCGGAATCACCGAGTGAAACTGATTGGAATTACCGAAACATGGGTTAGCCTTTCCCATTGCACTTCGGTCTCACCGAGATGATCTAGTCAGTCCCACTAAGACCCCTAATGTTCATATCTTTTGCACAGGTCAGTCTCTCCGAGAATTCCAGCCGGTGCCACCGAGTTTGGTCAAAACTGTGTAACGGTTGGATTTCGTGTGGAGGCTATTTATACCCCCTCCACCCTCTTACTCAGAAAGAGAGCCATCAGAATGAGACACAACTTCCACCATTCATTTTCTGAGATAGAACCACCTGCTCATTTGTTGAGATCAAGAGTTTCCATTCCTACCATTTGAACCTTGATTTCTAGCCTCTTCAAGTTGCTTTCCACTCCAATCCTTCTCCTACCCCAAGCCAAATCTGTGAGAGAGAGAGAGAGAGATAGATAGAGAGAGAGAGAGAGAGAGAGATTGAGTGTTGAGGAGACTATCATTTGAAGCACAAGAGCAAGGAGTTCATCACCAACACAACATCTATTACCTTTTGGAGAGTGGTGTCTCTTAGATTAGTTAGGTGTCACTTGGGAGCCTCCAAGATCATGTGGAGTTGAACCAAGGAGTTTGTAAGGGCAAGGAGATCGCCTACTTCTTGAAGATCTACACGAGTGAGGCTAGTCCTTCGTGGACATAAGCCATGGTGGAATAGACAAGGTTGCTTCTTCGTGGACCCTTCATGGGTGGAGCCCTCCGTGGGCTCGCGCAGCCGTCACCCTCACCACATATCAGAACCACGCCAAAACCTCTACGTCTCCATTGTGTTTGCTCATTCCAATTCCCATCTCTTTACATTCTTGCACTTGCATGCTTTACTCTTTCCACTGCCTATACTCTAGCTATGCTTGTGTAAAATGTATTGTGTGCCCTTTAACATGTGCTAAACTCAACCTTAACTTGAAGAATCTTAAAAACTGCTACTTTTACTTGTTAAGGGTCTAATCACTCCCTCTAGACCCCTCTTCTCGATCTTAAATGGGTATCAGAGCTTTGGTCTCCATTGCTTTGGTTTAATCACCATTGGAGGAAGATGGATGAGTCTACGTTTAGGAGTATTAGACATAGAGTGCCTATTCTTGATGGGGATTTTTATGGTTCTTGGGAAACTGAAATGCCCGATATCTTTAATGAATACAATTTGAGCAAGTATATTCTTAGCCCTTATGTGCCTCCTATTAATCCCTTGCATCCTACCCCCGATGAGTATCTTGACATGGTTCATAATCTTAGGACTATCAATCTTATCATTACAGGATCACCTAGAAATGTGCTTGTTTGCTTGCAAAACTTTGAATGCGCATACACTATATGGAATTATCTTGAGGAACGCTTCCCAAAATACTCATTGAAAAATCTCAATGAAATTCTTCACAAGTCCATTGCTTTTCATAAGATGAAGCCTAGTGATCCTAAGTTTGATGAATGTCTATTTGAGCTCCGTGATCTTATGTGTGCTAAGGGTGATGTTGGAACTATTACCAACATTATCATGGGAACCATTAGAATTCAGAAACTTGCACATTGTCATGGTCATAAATCTAACAAATCACTTGAACTAGGTGATGATCATATGTGTGATGATGATGGTGATGATGAGCATGGATATTATGATGAGGACAAAGAATTCGACATCGAATATGAGAAGACTATGAGAAATCTTTGTCTCATGGAAAATCTTCGAGACTACATGGCCGGTGGAAAAGAGTGGATTCGTGATAGTGGATGTACCGATCACATGACCGGAGATAAAGACATGTTCCGTGAGCTTGCGAAAAATGATGGTCCACACAAGTATGTGACTTCTGGGGATAACTTCAAGGGTAAGGTACTTTGCCTTGGTAAGGTGGCCATATCCAATGGTATCTCCATTCAAAATGTTATGCTCGTTGAATCTCTTGGTTAGAATCTTCTTTCCATATCTAGACTAACCGATTTTGGTTTCAATCTTCTATTTACTAAAGTAGATTGCCAAGTGTTTCGACGAGATAATCATGATATGGTTTTTACCGGTATTCGTGGAGGTGATTTATACATTGTTGATTTAACTAAGAGATCCCAATCTCATACTTGTTTAATTGCAAAATCTTCTAAAGGTTGGTTATGGCATAGAAGATTAGGACATGTTGGCATGCGAAATCTTGATAAACTCATTAAAGGTGATCGTATCCTTGGTGTTAATGATGTTATATTTGACAAGGATAGACTTTGTAGTGTTTGCCAAGCAGGAAAACAAGTTGGAGGAAGTCATCCCATGAAGAACATCATGACCACGAGAAGACCACTTGAGCTACTTCATATGGATCTCTTTGGTCCCAATTCTTATAAGTGGCTTGGTGGTAACTCGTTCGGTTTGGTCATTGTTGATGATTTTCCCAGATTTACGTGGGTGTTATTTCTTGATGACAAGTCGCAAGTATAAAAGATCTTCAAGAACTTTGCCAGGAAGGCCCAAAACCAATTCGAGGTGAAGATCAAGAAGGTTCGAAGTGACAATGGAATAGAGTTCAAGAACGCCAATGTTGATACCTTTCTTCACGAAGAAGGCATCTCACATGAGTTCTCGGCTACGTATACACCTCAACAAAACCGAGTTGTTGAGAGGAAGAACCGTACCCTTATTGAGATGGCGAGAACAATGCTAGATGAATACAAGGCGCCAAGACATTTTTGGGCGGAAGCGGTTGAGACAGCTTGTCATGCTACAAATCTATTACCTTCACAAGCTTCTTTGTAAAACGGCATACGAGCTACTCACCAGTAACAAACCCCAAGTTGGACACTTTCGAGTATTTGTTCCAAGTGTTACATTCTTGATATGCATCGTCATTCGAAATTTTCTCCTAAATCCATGAAGGTTTCTACTCGGTTATGGCTCAAACTCTCACACTTACCGTGTCTACAATTTGATGAATCTAACGGATCGCAAGTATAGCAATTGCCAATGATGTAGGAGACAAAGACCCCTCGGAAGCAATTCAAGATTTGTCTATTGGCAAAATTCGCCCAACGGAGGTGAAGGAGAGCACTTCGTCTATTCAAGTGGAAGTTGATCCACCTCGACCTCCTTCTCCACCTCCACAAGCGAACAACGACGCCACCAACAACGAAGAAGAAGATGATGATGATGTTCCGCCACAGCCCAAGCAAAAGCTCTCACGAGTTAGAGCAAGAATTTCAAAGAATCATCCCATTGAACAAATGCTCGAGGACATTAACTCCGAGAGAATCACTCGCTCTAAAACTATTTTGGCTAAACTTTGTGAACATTACTCATTCATCTCTAGCATTGAACCTATGAAGGTAGAAGAAGCCCTTGAAGACCCAGATTAGATAAATGCTATGCGCGAAGAGCTACACAACTTTGAGAGAAACCAAGTATGGACATTGGTTGAGAAGCCCAAGGATGACCAAAACATCATTGGAACAAAATGGGTGTTTCGGAATAAGCAAGATGGGGATGGACAAGTGATACGCAACAAGGCTCTTTTTTTTTGCTCAAGGCTACACACAAGTCGAAGGGATGGACTATGGTGAGACATATATATGCCCATTGCTACACTTGATTCCATTCACATTTTACTTGCTTATGCCAATCACCATGATATCACTCTGTACCAAATGGATATTAAAAGTGCTTTTCTAAATGGTGAAATTGAGGAGGAAGTTTATGTTAAACAACCTCCCGGCTTTGTTAATCCCAAGAAAGCTAATCATGTTTACAAACTTCACAAAGCTCTTTACGGTGTCAAACAAGCCCCTAGAGCTTGGTATCAATGCTTTACTAAGTTTCTTATTGAGAAAGGATTTGAAATTGGGAAAATTGATTCAACTCTTTTCACTAAAAGGGTTAATGGAAAATTATTTGTGTGCCAAATCTATGTTGATGATATCATATTTGGTTCTACTAACCCTCATTTTAGTGAGAAGTTTGGAAGGTTGATGTCGGAGAATTTTGAGATGTCTATGATGTGTGAACTGAAGTTTTTCCTTAGCTTGCAAATCAAACAAACTAAGGAAGGTATACCTTTGTCTCACAAACAAAGTATACCAAGGATCTATTCAAGAAGTTCAACATGCAAGAAAACACCCATGCCTACTAGTGGACATCTTGACTTGACTAAAGATGGTAACCCAGTTAACCAAAAGGTTTACCGATCTACCGTTGGTTCCCTATATATCTTTGTGCCTCTCGTCCCGAAATTATGCTAAGTGTGTGCATGTGGGCACAATATCAAGTTGTTCCAAAAGAATGTCATCTTAAGGCCGTGAAAACGATAGTGGGATATTTGATTCATACACCAAATTTTGGCATTTTGTACCCTAAAAGGTCATATTTTGATCTTGTTGGCTATTCCAACTCGGACTATGCCGGTGACAAGGTTGATAGAAAATCTACTTTGGGAACATGTCAATTTCTTGGTAGATCCCTTGTCTCTTGGTCCTCCAAGAAACAGAATTCGGTATCATTATCCACTGCCAAAGCGGAATATATTGACGCATGATCATGTTGTGCTAATTACTTTGGATGACTCAAACTCTCAAGGATTATGGGATACATGTGAGACATGTCCCATTGCTTTGTGACAATGAGAGTTCTATTAAGATCGCACCCAATCCCGTGCAACATTCTCGAACTAAGTATACTGAAGTTTGTCACCATTTCATTCGTGATCATGTTGCTAAAGGTGACATACATCTTAAGCATGTTCGTACCTACAAAAAATTGGCGGATATCTTCACCAAACCTCTTGATGAGAAGATATTTTGTTGTTTGAGGAGTGAACTGAATATCATTGATGCCTCAAATTTGGAGTAGTGACTACTTCGGATGCATGCATGGGATGAGCCCATTTGACTAATCCTTGATATCTCTCTTAAGATGATAATCATATGTCTTGGATACATTTGCACCCTTGTAGGTACTTGGATGAGTATCATTCCACAATATTGCAAATCACTCATATCATGAGCAATCTTGTCATGACAAAGTATTCACTTTGGTTGTTGTGTTCAAGGAACAATACACACTCAATATATCCTTTGACAACCTCTTTATGATAAATTTCATTCTTGTCAAATTTGGATAAATGGATGTTATTCCTTGCGAGACTAACCCATGTAGGTATTGAAAGTGCAAAACTCAAGGATTGCTCGGTGGACTACATCAACATTGAGCATCCACATCTTCACTATCTACATGAAGTCATCATCGACAAAACCCAAGGTTAGTTCATCCCTCTTTGGGGGGTGGATATGACATCTAGGGAGCTTTGCTATGAGACTTGAGCTAAAACAACTCCAATGGCGTGAACACATCAATGCCTTATGTAAAAGTGGAAACCCCACTTGTGCTTAAACGATGAGCATGACCTATGATCAAGTGCTCTCACTTGACTCCTAAGTCAATATGCTCTAACATAGGCGACTTTGTCGCCGACCCTCTCTAGATGAAGTTCTCTAGTCTTTTCTTTCTCTAGTTGCATCTCTTTTGCATTTCTTTTGCTCAAGTGCCTTCTCTATTTATTTAAAAAACACCTTCATTTAGATTTCTTTTATGTGTTTTTTCTCTTGTAGTTAGACTCGTGGATACTCATTGCAAATCTTATTCTAATTCCCTGCAAATCTTTGTGACAACTCCATTGTAAGTGAGCTGAGTTGACAAGATTTCTCCTTCTGTGTTGAACTCGGTCTCTCCGACATAAACCCATCGGTCACACCAAAGTGCAATTAAACCTTGCACGCAATTCATCGGTTCCACCGAAGCGGACTAACCCGATTCCACCAATGTGCTCTATTTTTTATCCTTGAATTTCGGATTCACCGATCACAATCAATCGGAGTCATCGATTTCAGTACTGAAAGAAAGTTTTGCCAAATTCACTTATTCCTTCTTTCCAGCTCCACTCAATGATTCTTTTTCCTTTGTATGCATCCAAAATTACACTATGCCTAGTTGTGCCTCTCCAGGACCATACTCACTTGACTCACAACCTTGAAGCTTACCCTTCTTGGAAATTGATTTCAAAGGGGGAGAGAGATGTACATCAAAGCTTATTCTTAAAACTCTTCAAAATTGAAGAGAGAGATGCACTATAATAAGAGGAGATGAATTTCATGTCTCTAAGAGGGGAGGGACATGTGGTCTGTTTATTCTTATTCTAAGTCAGTTTGCCCTTATTATAGTTTGATATGATTTTGTCTCACCCTACCTACTCCCGTTATCCTATGTTCGATTTAGGGGGGAGAGGAAGCTAAATCTTAGGGGAGAAAAATCCTTGGAAGTCTATTGAAAATCTTATTTGGGGGCATGTCTATATCCAAAGAAGTATTCACCTAGTGATACTTATCAAACACATGTTATCCCAGTCTTGGTACTCTTGTGGATCTTGTGACTCATCTCTTGTTGGAATTTTCTTGTGTCATCTAACCATTGTTTTCTCAAGACAATTTCTTCAAGAATTAGTTCAAGGATCACAAGGTAAGTATATGCATCTCACTTATGTACATGATGATCTCTTGCTTTGCACATATTGTTTGCAAGAGGGAATCATAAACGTGAAGATACATCTCTCATCATTTTTGCCCCGATACTATTAAAAGGGGACGTGGTAGTGTTGATGAGGTTGTTGCTCAAGTGCTCAGTGATATTGCTCCAAAAACCCTCAATCACTTTCCCAAACCACATCTGTCCAAAACCCCAATTCATCATTTTGGTCACACTGATATTTTCCATTTTAGACCCACCGAGATGATCACACTACTGCCACAACCAAAACACTAGCTTTTTGGTCTGACCAAAACGGCTCTCGGTCCCACTGAGATGGCCTGACCAAGTTTCTGTGATGAAATCACTTCATCTCGGAATCACCGAGTGCAACTGATCGTAATTACCGAAACGTGGTTCAACCTTTGCCATTGCACTTCGGTCTCACCGGGATGATCTAGTCGGTCCCACCGAGACCCCCAATGTTCATATCTTTTGCATAGGTCGGTCTCACTGAGAATAGTCGGTGCCACCGAGTTTGGTCAAAAGTGTGTAACGGTTCGATTTCATGTGGAGGCTATTTATACCCCATCCACCCCCTCTTACTCAAAAAGAGAGCCATCAAAGCGAAACACAACTCCCACCATTCATTTTTTGAGAGAGAACCACCTGCTCATGTGTTGAGATCAAGAGTTTCCACTCCTACCATTTGAACCTTGATTTCTAGTCTCTTCAACTTGCTTTCCACTCCAATCCTTCTCCTACCCCAAGCCAAATTTGTGTGAGAGAGATTGAGTGTTGAGGAGACTATCATTTGAAGTACAAGAGCAAGGAGTTCATCACCAACACAACATCTATTACCTTTTGGAGAGTGGTGTCTCCTTGATTGGTTAGGTGTCACTTGGGAGCCTCCAAGGTCATGTGGAGTTGAACCAAGGATTTTGTAATGGCAAGGAGATCGCCTACTTCATGAAGATCTACCCGAGTGAGGCTAGTCCTTTGTGGACGTAAGCTATGGTGGAATAGACAAGGCTTCTTCTTAGTGGAACCTTCGTGGGTGGAGCCCTCCATGGATTCACGCAACCATTACCCTCCGTGGGTGGAAGTCTCCACCAACATGGACGTACGATAGCACCACCTATCGGAACCACGCCAAAAATCTCCGCGTCTCCATTGCATTTGCTCATTCCAGTTTCCAGCTCTTTTACATTCTTGCACTTTCATGTTGTACTCCTTCTGTTGCCTATACTCTAGCCATGCTTGTGTAAAATGTATTGTGTGCCCTTTAACATGTGCTAAACTCAACCTTAACTTGAAGTATCTTAAAAACCGCTACTTTGACTTGTTAAGGGTCGAATCACCCCCCCCTCTAGACCCCTCTTCTCGATCCTACGCATATGTTAGACATTTACCTTGCTGACATACCTAGTAGCTCTTGGGTATTTGGTACCGTTTCAGTTCTTCATATTTGCAACTCGATGCAAGGGATGGTAAGAACTTGTTCGGCACGATGCAGCTCCAACTTCCTTCTGAATTTATTTGGGAATAGAATAATTGTCATTACATTCCTGCACTTAGTCAGAACATTATTTCTGCCTCATGCTTGATGAGTCAGGGTTATGAATTCAATTTAAAGGACAATGGTTGTTTGATATCTTTGAATGGTATGTTCCATGGCTATGCACCCATTGTTGATGGGTTATTTATATTGAATCTCGAAACGGAACCGGTCTATAACGTGATGTCAAGAGGCATAAGCCTAATGAGATAAATCTGACATACTTCTGGTATTGTAGGCTTGGACACATTAGTATGTAACGCATGAAGAAGCTCCATGATGATGGACTCCTAACTTCATCCGACTTTGGGTTGTTCGAGACATGCGAATCATGCTTGCTCGGCTAGATGACTAAGTCTCCTTTTGCAAAAAGTTGCGACAGGGTGTCTGTGCTGTTGGAACTTATACATGGTGATGTGGTCCAATGAGCACACCCGCTAGAGGTGGCTATAAGTACTTCATGACTTTTACCAACGACTTCAGTAGATAAGGATATATATATTTGATGAGGCACAAGTTAGAGACTTTTGAAAGTTCAAAGAGTTTCAGAACGAAGTGGAAAATCAGCTCCGCAAGATGATACATCTCCGTCGTATCTACTTCTCCAAACACTTTTGCTCTTGTTTTGGACTCTAATTTGCATGATTTGAATGAAACTAACTTGGACTGGCACCATTTTCAGCAGAAGTACAATGGTGTTGTTTTTTGTGCAGAAATAAAAGTTCTCGGAATTGGACAAAACTTTTTGTGGAATTTTTATTGGAAATATAAAAATATTGGAGCGAAGATCCACTATAGGGAGGCCACCAGTTGCTCACAAGGCAACAGGGCGTGGCCACCCCCAGGGCAGGCCCTGTTACCCTATGGGGCCCATGAGGCTCCGCTGACCCTAATTCCAGTGCTATAAATTCAGTTTCCCCGAGAAAAAAATAAGAGAAGAAGTTTCATCGCGTTTTATGATACGGAGCCGCAACCACCTCATGTTCTTCATTGAGAGGGCTGATCTGAAGTCCGTTCGGGGCTCCGGAGAGGGGGATCCGTCGCCATCATCATCGTCACCATCAACCATCCTCTATCAACAATTCCATGATGCTCACCGCCGGGAGTGAAGGCTGGCTGTACGGTGATGGGTTGGATGAGATTTATCATGTAACAGAGTTAATTTATTAGGACTTGATCCCTAGTATCCACTATGTTCTGAGATTGATGTTGCATTGACTTTGCTATGCTTAATACTTGTCACTCGGGCCCGAGTGCCATGATTTCAGATTTGAACCCTTTATGTTTTCATGAATATATTTGTGTTTTGGATCCTATCTTGCAAGTTGTATGCACCTACTACGTGTTATGATCCGCATACCCCAGGTGACAATAATTGGATTTCTTTCCGGTGGTTACCATAGTATGAGGAGTTCATGTATTCACTAAGCGCTAATGCTTTGTTCCGGTTCTCTGTTAAAAGGAGGCCTTAATATCCCTTAGATTTCTTATGGGCTCCGTAGCCACGAGAGGGTAGGACAAAAGATGGCGTGCAAGTTCTTATTATAAGCACGTATGACTATATACGGAATACATGCCTACATTACATTGATGAATTGGAGCTATTGTGTATCACTCTAGGTTGTGACCTTTACATGATGAATGTCATCCAACACAATTATCCATCACTGATCCAATGCCTACGCTTTTCACATATTGATCTTTGCTAAGTTACTTTCATTGCTGCTGTTACAATCACTACAAAAGTGCTACTGTTACTATTACCATTACTATTGCTAGTGTTGCTAGTGCTATCAAACTATCATACTACTGTGCTACTAAACACTTTGTTGCAGATATTTAGTTCTCTGGGTGTGATTGAATTGACAACTCAGCTACTCTTACTCATAAATATTCTTTGGCTCCCCTTGTGTTGAATCAATAAATTTGGGTGAAATACTACCCTCTAAGACTATCGCGATCCCCTATACTTGTGGGTTATCAAGACCTTTCTTCAACACCGTTGCTGGGGAGCATAGCTCTATTTACTGAGTTACTTGGGATTTATATCTGTTGATCACCACGAAGAATCTAGAAGATGCTAAGACCAAGACCATACCATCTAAGACGAGGGGAGGTAAGGAATTGTCATCTAGCTCCGCACTTGATTCACCATCTGTTTTGAGTAGGCTTGCGACACCATTAGCTGATATTCATTATGATATGTCACAAGTAATTGATACTACTTATGTTTTAGATGAAAATTGTGATGATGCTAGTACTCTGCTTGATAATACTCTGCCACTAGGTGAATTTCTTGATGAACAACTTGCTAAAGCTAAAGAAACTGAGAATTCTGAAACAAATGAAAATCATGATTCACCTATTATGCCTAGCTCTCTTACTAGAGTTGAAATACCTGATGGTTATGTTATGGATGGGGATATAGCTAGAGAATTTCTTGCTTGTAATGATAGAGATGATGTTAAGAAATTATTGAGTAAGCTGAAAGAAAAATCTATGATAGAAAGAATGAAATATGATCCTAAGTTTGCTACTTCTCCTATCTTTGTTACCGATAAGGATTATGAATTCTCTGTCGATCCTGAGTTAATTACCTTGATTGAATCCGATCCTTTCCATGGTTTTGAAATTGAAACTTTTGTGGCACACCTTACCAAATTAAATGACATTGCCACCCTATTTGCTCATGAGGAAAAAATCATTATTACTATATTCTTAAGTTGTTTCCTTTCTCACTAAAGGGTGATGCCAAGAAATGGCTTAATTCTCTTACTCCTGGTTGTGTGCGTAGTCCCCAGGATATGAATTATTACTTCTTTGAAAAATATTTTCTTGCTCATAAGAAACCAGCTACCTTATAGGAAATATTTAACTTTGTGCAAATTGAAGAAGAGAATCTCCCCCAAGCTTGGGGGAGGCTTCTCCAGTTACTTAATGCTTTGCCTGATCACCCTCTTAAGAAAAATGAAACATTTGATATCTTTTATGATGGACTAAGCAATGCTGCTAGGGACTACCTAGATAGTTGTGCTAGTTGAGTTTTCGGGGAACGAACTGTTGAACAGGCTGAAGAACTATTGAATAATATATTGAAGAATGCCAATGATTGGACACTTCCTGAACCACCGCCTAAACCAACTCCAAAGAAGAGAGGTATTCTATTCCTCAGTCATGAAGATATGCAAGAGGCAATGAAATCTATGAAAGAAAATGGTATTAAATCTGAAGATGTTAAGAATTTACCACCTATTGAAGAAAATACATGGGCTCGATATCCCGACACAGGTAGTGGAGGTAAATTCTCTTATTAGATTCGATGAAGGTGATATTCCTTACAATAAATCTGCTAGTCAATGCCTGGTTGAATTTGATAATTACATTATTAAACAAGAGTATTTTAATATGTATGTTAGCAAGCAATTAAAATGTAATGCTTTCATGATTGATCGTTTGAGTGATTTGATGTTTAGAATTGCTAATGATGTTAAAGGTTTAATTAAACATTCATCGATGGTTCATACCCAGTTAGAACAAATAGCTAAGTCACAGAATAATTTGCTTAATTAGATGAATAATAAAATGAATGATCATGTTGTTAGGGTAATGACTAGAGGAGGTAGAATTACTCAGGAGCCTATGTATCCTGAAGGTCATCCTAAAAGAATTGAACAAGATTCTCAAAAAATTAATATTGATGTGCCTAGTTCATCTAAAAAGAAAAAGGAAAATGATAGGAATTTGCATGCTTCTAGTGAACCCGTGGTAGAAAAACCTTCTGAGAACCATAATGATGTTTCTATTTCTGATGCTGAGACACAATCTGGTAATGAACACCCACCTATTGATAATTAAAATAATTATGCTCATGTTGATGCTCGACCAGATAATGATGTAGAAATAGAACCTGCTGTTGATCTTGATAACCCACCTCCTAAGAATAAAAGATATGATAAAAGTGATTTCATTGCTAGAAAGCATGGTAAGGAAAGAGAGCCATGGGTTTAGAAACCTGTGATTTTTCCTACCAAACTACCTAGAAATAAGGATGAGGAAGATTTTGAATGCTTTGTTGAAATTCTTAGACCCGTCTTTTTGTGTACTCGTTTTACTAATCAGTATAAAAAAACTCTTCCGTGATGATACGTGTTTGTCACAGTAGGTCATGTTTTCTGTCATGCATGTCCATCCATGACGATTTTATGACAGAATCAAGATAGTCATACCTGTGTTGTCGTAGAAGTGTTCCATGACAATACTCAAATTATCATCACGGAAGTGTTCACTTCCATGATGATAATGACGTGTCATGGAAGTGCTTTCGTCAAGGGTAACTGACACATGGCATCCACCGTAACGGGTCGCCGTTAAGCTATCGGGTCCAGTTTTGGATCCGATAACCCGTTAACAGCAACGACCAATAGCGATTTTTCACGTGTAAAATTCTCGTTGGCTGGAGGAAACATGTGTCGGCTCCGCGATGGGCCAGATATCGTCCATCCAATGGAGGAGATGTGCCTATGATACGTCGACACGTGGCAGGGCCCAACAGAGGCCCATATAGGTTAAAAAGGTCGGCCTAGTCAAAGGCTCATCTGATTTACTCACGCACTAGTGGGCTGGCCCACTAACGGCCTACTTAAACATGGCCCATTTACGGCCCATCGCCAGATCTGGCCCGTTAATTTTCGTCAAGTCTTTGGGCCCAATTACGGTCCAGTGAGATGTCTGCCTGTTAGAGGCCTGATATAGACATGGGCTCATTTCAGCCGGGTGTGTCTTTCGGCCTGGTAATGGCCCGTGCTGCCCATGGGCCATATATGGTCCAACACGACATCCGGCCCACTAGCGGCCCATGATAAAGGTGGCAACAGTTCAGCGCAACGTGACTTTGGGCCTGTTAAAGGCATGTCGTATAATTCGGCCCGTTGATGCCTCTACTAAGCTTTCGGCCTCTTAAAGGCCCATGATATCAGTGGGCCAACCAAGGTCCGAGATATGTTTCGGCCTAGTAATGGCCCGTCATATAACTGGGCCAATAATGGCCAGGTGTCCATTTCAACCTGCTAAAAGCCCGTGGACGACAATTGAAAATTGAGGCTCAACATGCATTTCGGCCTGCTAAAGGCCCACGATATCTTTTGGGCTGTAACAGGCTAGCAAAATATTCAGCCTATTAATGGCCCGAAGCTACATGGGCCCAACTAAACATTAGGCCCAATGGAGGTCCATGTAAGTTATGGGCCTGGCGCACAGTGTCCATGGAGGGCCCAAATGGCCGGTCAGCGTAGGCCCAAGAAAGTTGCGGGCCGGCCCAATTGTGGTCCACTGAAATGCAGGCCGTTAGAGGCGACTATTTTGGCCCGGTCGCCTACATCAGATTTTAGCCGCTTTTTTCAGATAGCGAATGATGGCATACACGGTAACTAGGAATTAAGAACAAACCTACTCTATACAATCAAAAAATTACGACATAGTAACTTAGAAAAACCTACACTATACAATAAAGGATTTATGGTATATTACATCCACTGGGCATCAAAGTTCGCCACCAGTGATCATAAAGCGCAACGAAGAAGCAGATTACAAAAACTGGGCGCCATTGCAACGTAGAAAAATAATACTGAACCAAGACCAATTCCAAGACAGTTCAAGAAAGGTTAGCCTTGCACGGGAGCTGCTGAGCAAGGCTGTGAGACCGGCCTAGCATGTCGGTCATAGCTTCCAGCTGTAGCTGTTTAGCAATGAGGTTCTCATTGGAGTTCTTCGTGACCTTCCTTAGAGATTAGACTTCAAGTCGAAGTTGAGTTGCAGAATGCCTTTGTACATGAAGTTGAGACTGAAGAAGTTGAACTGATTCAGGCAGCGAATTCTGTGAGCTTGTGTGATTGCTAGTCTCAAGTAACTTGAACACTGCATGAAGACATGACTTTGGGGTTGTCTCGCTATCTTCAAGATGTTTTACCTTCTTTGCTGCAATATATGTTGGTTTTGTCTCACAAACTTCATCATACTTGTGCATGCCATCAGGCATATCACCCTGAAACAAGCAGAGAGATGACGGGTTTTGCACGTATATAAACAAAGATGGTAACTGTGTTGTCAATTCCATCCAATTTCAAATTAGAAAATAAGGAGACAGTTCAAAATGTCAATAGCATAATTTGGCATTGTTCATAATGCGGGGAGGTTCACCACACTACTGGATTACCATATCAACAAAACAAGCATAGATCACTACAGGAATCAGGCACTTTGCCGTCCGCCATGGCAGACGGCAAAGGCATACCTGGCGGACGACAAAGGCCTTTGCCGTCCGTCAACAGATGGCTACAGGTCCAGCTGAATAGGCTACGGCGAAGGCTTCTTTGCCGTCCGCTGGCGGATGGCAAAGATGAAATGGTATTTACCGTTAGCCGGCTGACGGCAAAGGTCCTGGACGACACACGTGGCAGCTTATGGCCGTTAGGGGGCTAACGATGCGCTTTGCCGTCCGCTGGCAGACGGCAAAGACCATTGCACCTTTGCCGTCAGCCAGCAGACAGCAAAGTAACCAAATAGGCCAGCCCCCAGGTTGTACAGGTAGCTGCCATGTGGCATCTTTGCCGTCTGCTGGCTTATGGCAAATCTCTTTGCCGTCTGCCAGTGGACGGCAAAGATCCTGTATAGCCCCTGTTTTTTCTTAAATTCATTCAATTTGAACACACAAGTTTCAACACACAAATTTCAACACACAAATTTCGCAGAAGACATATCCAACACACAAGTTTCATCATATATACATACATAACCAACACATAGTTCCATCCATACATATTACAAAAGTTTCACATTGTTCATCCAACACCGTTATCCATCCATCCATGCATATAACAAGTTCCATCCATGCAAGTTCATCGATACAAAATAAAAGCAGAAAGGGAAAAGAAGCACTCCATCCATCCAAGCTTCTGTGAATTAAATGAAATCTGCAAAATGGGAAACAAGAAAGTTAGAAGAAGAAGAAGAAGAAGAAGAGGAAAATGAAGAAGAAGAAGAAGAAGAAAATGAAGAAGAAGAAGACTAGAAGAAGAGGTAAGCATACTTAGGTAAAATGGAGCTAACCTAGCTAATTATGCCATCTTTGAGTGAACTAAGCATATTATGCCATTTTTGATATAAAGCAGCTAAGTATAGGTCTTTATTGAGCTAACCTAGGTAACTAAGCATATTAGAGCTAACTTAGAGCTAACTTAGGTCATTTTGAAGAAGAAGAAGAAGAAGAAGAATAAGAAGAAGAAGACTAGAAGAAGAATAAGAAGAAGAAGAAGAAGAAGAAGAAGAAGACTAGGAGGAGAAGAAGCAGACTAGAAGAAGAAGAAGACTAGAAGTAGAAGAAGATTAGAAGAAGAAGAAGGTTTTTACCCTTTTCCTTCTCATTCTTCTTCTTCTATTCTTTCTTTTTCTTCTCTTTCTTCTTCTATTCTTTGTTTTTCTCATATTCCTTGTTTTTCTTCTTCTTATTCCTTATTTGTGTCATTTTAGAGCTTACATAGGTAATTATGCCAATTTTTAGCTAACTAAGCTTATTATGTCAATTTGGAGGAAAATAAGGTAAGTATAGGTCAATTTGGAGATCATGAGAACAACCATGATATGAGGATCTAAGAGTGGTGGAGATTGACTGTAATAATAAAGCATGGTTTCTTGAGGGCCATGAAAATAAGAACAACATATACACGACTATGCCCGGTGTACTGTACTCACCCTCAACGAGACCATAACTCTTAACAGCTAAAAAAACTTGACATGGAAATATACTCTGAAATTTTGGAACAAGTCTGAAACTACTCTGAAATTGTTAATTTCTGAACCTATATGACAGCCACCAGATCTTCTGTGTTTCTCGCACTTATTACTACCGATGCGGATCTTCAACTACAATCAAGAGGGAGCATTCAATCTGAACCAAAAACAAAAACTAACTAGAACTTGTGCAGTGAACCCTTGCTTTGAAAACTTGAAACTTGACTAGCATTTTAGCAATGTTCAACAATAGGATTGAATTGTTGTAGCGCACTGATAGTTAAAGCTCGATGCATTCTTCTATTATATGTTCTTCTCAAGCTCATGGTTCGCAGAAATGGTGTTTGCAACTTCTGCTTGATCTAAAATTAGGACCAGCGGGTTGTGCTATCATTTTCGCATTCTTCTTAGATATTGAGATATCCTAGGGCAGGCCTTTTGATTGTGCTATCATTTTCGCATCATGGGCAGACAGTACCAGGCAAATCAAAACTAACTAGAACTATACATATGAACATAACACAGAGATCATAACAGTTTTTGAACCCTAGGCAGAGATAGTGACCAAATCAATGCATCAAAAGTGCAATTGGGGCACCATGAAGCCCGGGCACACTTACTTGAGGGCAAGGAGCGGTCGGGGTCGCTGTGGCGGCGGGGGCGGTGCGGCGACGGGGTTGGCTTAGGGCGGAGAGGGGGTCGCCGGGGCGGTGCGACAATGTGGGTGGCGCGGGGCAGCGGTGGCACGGGGGCGGGGCGGTCGGTGACAGGGGTGGCACGGGGCGGTGGCGGCTCGGGCTCGGGGAGGAGAAAGGACACACAGAGAGTGGTCGGGCGCGGGCGTGTTTGATTTTTAGTTAGGTCGTGGTTCTTTGCCGTCTGCTTGCAGACGGCAAAGAGCCTACCTAACGGACGTCAGTTTAAGCACTTTCTTTGCCGTCTGCTAGCAGATGGCAAAGAAAGTGGCCGTTAGGTGGTTCTCACTAGTGGGCCACCCTGCCTCTTTGCCGTCTGCTGGCTGACTGCAAAGTTTATATGTCGTCCGCTAGCTGACGGCAAAGATCTGGCTGACGGCAAACGCGCTCTTTGCCGTCAGCTCTTTCTTTAACGTCAGCTTTCCGTATACTGATGGCAAAGACCTTCTTTGCCATCAGCTAGCTGACGACAAAGATCTGGCTGACGGCAAAGATCCTGATTCCAGTAGTGGATGAAGGAAAAAAACAATCATTGTATCCATTTTGGTTAATGTGCATGGCATGTTGTTCATATCATCAGCCACATCAGTAAGATAAAGCAGGAAATGACAAGGTGCAAATGTGGGCTGCTTTACCACACACTGGATTACAGATCAACAAAAACAAGCATACATGCAGGGCTAAAGAAAATCATTGGATCTGTATTGAGTAATGTGCATGGTATGAATAAGGAATTTCGTTTTACAACTAAAACTTGGAACTTATAGTTCTTGCGAGCATGCATTTTGATATAAACATCAAACTAAACAACAGTTGACGATAGTGAGTATGAGCAAATTAAACAACAGTTGAGGATAAAGGCTTTAGAAGGACTGACTTACATTAACAGTTAACACCGGCTCTATAATGCCCTTCTCCATGTCAAGGGAAGGATAACTCAAGAATTTCAGCACATAATCTTCTTCATAAGCATTGCATGTACTCTACATTTTGTAGAGAGTAATTATAGATATGATAATATTGTAAGGGATAGAGGATAATGAAGATAAGATGTAGATTGATGCTACATAATCAACTACCTATCCCTGTAAGTACAAGCGTTATAGGACAAAATGTACTGACAACAACAATGGGTTACACTTCTGCACTGGCATTGTCTGTGTATTCAACTTTTTGGTACGATTAAATATAGATATGATATTTTTTAGTAAATGGTGGGCGAGGGAGATAAGATGTAGAGTAATGCTACACAATGAACCAATCCCTCCTTCCCATAATACAAGAGTGTTTTGCACACTAGTGTACTGTACAAAACGCTCTTATATTATGGGACGGAGGGTGTAGCTGTTAATGTAAGTACAGTGATTGAAGACGTTTGGGCCTTACAAGAGGACTGTAGAGCTAAACCTCTTCAAAAGCATTGGGTTGATTCTATATTTACGTAAGAGTCGATACAGATCTTATAATGCCCACCAAATGGAGGATAAGGAGGCTAAGATGTGCAGTGATGCTACATAATCAACCAGCTATGAAAGTAAGTATGGTCATACAGGGCAAGAGGTACTCACAAGAGCAATGCAGTGTGTAGTATAGTTGCGAGATTCTGTGGTCCCTTGAGAATGAATATTCTTCTGCAAACAGTTTTCGTACAAGTCAGACGGTAAGGCACATGCAGAAATGTAGTTCAAATTGTGATGTGATATCATAGACAGTACCTTACGCTGCAGACGTGACCAATGTGTAACAAGATAATTCCAGTCACTGTCTACTAAATGTAGCACCGGAGACTTTACAGAAATTTCGTCTAGAGGCTTGCCATTGAAGTGCGCTTGCCTTACGTAGGAATGATACTTCATCAATGAGTGCTTGAAAAGCGCAACCAAACCTTGCTTGTCTTGACTATCCAGTTTGGTCCTCACCTATTTAAAAGAATGAATTTTTGTGTCTTCTGTTAGCAGAAACATATACACTAATTACCATGAACAACATTAGTACATTACTTGCACGTAACTTGCGGAGGAAGATTGGAAATTGTTCTTTGTCTGTGGTACAATCTTTCCATGAAGGAAAGATGCGCACAAAGTTCCTGACAACAATATAAACTTCGTCTTCTAAACTGGGAAGAAGTGGAACAGGGGTCCTATTTGCTGCAATTGGGGCTCTCTCTCGTTCGAAAAGGGATTTGGCAACTGGATTTGGTGTACTCTTTGTTGGAATGGGGTTTTTGCATCGTAGAGCTGGTGTTATGTCAAATGGCATCATTTACTGCTTGCTGCAGTTGGGGTCTGCTGAGTTGGGGCATCAGAGATGTCCAGTTTAGTAGGGCTAGAGTCTGCTAGAGCTAGGGCTGTGTTTTGTGGGTCTGGTGATATTGCCACTACACCTAATGGGCTATTTGATTTATCAGGTGTCACTACCTTTTCCAAATACTTTGTTCATGCTCCTTTGCGATAAGCAATCGCCCTCTTCGTTTTGAACTCTGATACACAAGAACAACATTTGAATGGATAAATATGGTATGATGACAGATGGAATATGTACTGAAAATGAATAGGCATGGCGTATTCACATAGAAGATGTGTAAACTAAGCAAATGGCTGTACAACAAAGTAGAAGCAATGCAAAGCATCATTTGCAAGATATGTGCGACCAATATAACCTTGTAAAGTTAGAGCAAGCACCTTGATGGGTGAATAAGACAGGGCATTTGCCTCTAACTCCTCACTAGGGAGCAACATTGACTTAGGTCTCCCTCTAGCTCAGAATCATTGTTAGGATCATATTCTGAACACGAATCTGTAGGCGGAGAGCGTTTGCATTGCATCCAGGCTGGATGTCAGTCCCTTAATGCCAAGTTTGATAGCCATGGCATTGTTCTGCTTTATTCTTTTCATGCGCGCAAGCTCATTATCGGTGCAACAAACATCTGCCTTTGTTGACCGGACTCGTACACATGCGTGCTGATGATTATACATCCAACACCAACGTCTGATGCAAAGCTAGACCAGAGAAGCCGCTATTCGTGAGACCAAGGAGAGCATCAAGAAGAACAAGACATCAGGATATCACCTTGGGAAGGGCTCGCTTGCCGGGTAGGAGAGCCCGGCTAGGTCGAGACCACTCCGGAAACAAGTCCAGAATAACCCCCGGTAGGCCTGCCAAGACGCCACCGCTCCGCCGCACCGTGACACTAGTCACTTATCGACACGGTGTCGAGCCTCCAGGTGACTAAGTGGCTTCCACTAAGCACGTGGTTGTTTGCTGGAAGACAGATCACACCCATTTGACACCCGTCTAGAGGCGTGTCAAGATAATAAGCAAAAGATGGCTAAGCGGTGGAATAAGCTTGCCGGGGATGCATCCCCGCATGCCACCTAAGGTAGAATTTATGGCATTTTGTCCCAAGTGCCAGAGTTAGGTATGATAGCACTATTGGCTATCTAATCACAAGATAATGTCTGTTTTGCCACTGTGGCTACCCCTTAAGCTATAAAAGGAGGTCCAAGGCAACCTAGACAAGGATTCGGACCATCTCACACTTGTACACGCGTAGTAGCTCTCCCCAAGGCCACCTTTTCGGGTTTGAGCGCTGCATGTCGTTGTGTTTCTCTATCTAATCCACCAAAGCAGGAGTAGGGTTTTACGCTTCCCAGCGGCCCAAACCTGGGTAAAAACCACCAGAGTCTCGTCATCGTGCTATCTCATGGCCTCCGCTCTTTGTGCAACATGATCTCCCCCTTGGGATCGTGTCCACCCATGACATCTTTGGTGCGCCAGGTAGGGGAGATCGCTTGCGCGAACCTAAAGTTGTGAACAACGCGTCAATCTTCATCATCATCTTCTCCATCCATGGCGCCCAAGACGAAACCCAGCACGACCGCACATCCTTCCACTTCAAAGGCCCCCTCGCATGCAGCCGCGAATGCCATGGTCACCGCGGCGGCTTTGGACGAGGTGGGTACCGCAGGTGACACGACTGGCGCAGGTGGCGCCGTCGTTGTGTCCCCCGTGGCCGAAGCCGGGAGAGGAAATGCTGGGGGTGGGCAGCATCAACAACATCCTAACGAGCTTGGCCCAGAAGCCGCGGGTGGAGGGAACATCCAGTCTCCACCTTCCCGCCGCACTGGCGGGCGCAGCCGCAACAGCAACGCCCACTCTGGCACGAGCCGCGATCCTCTAGTTGCTCCCACCATGGGCGCGGTAGCAAGGCGCACACCTTGCCCAGAGCAAGATGGACAAGGCGGGGCGCCGAACGGGGCTGTTGACCCCCAAGCACGGCCTGCTCATCACCAGGCCGCTTTGGCGATAGGTTCACGACGGCAGGAACACGAAGACGCACCTGCTGGTTCTACCAGGAGTCGAGCGACATTGTGGTCTGCCTCGTTAGCCATGCCAAGCACAGCCTCGAAAGCAATGGTGTGGGCCCAACTCATGTTGAATTTTCCACCGGTGGCTGACAGTATGGATGAGTGGAGTGCCACCATCCAGAGCTTGATTGGCTTTGTTGAAGCCGGTAAGTCACATCATGCGAAGCTGTCGCAATGTCCGCGAATGACAACGGCGGCCCGGGCTGATGGCCGTGTCGAGGGGGCCACACAAACAGTGCAATCCCCTCCGCGATGACAGGGCCAGTGGCAGCGTCAGCAAACCCAACGTAACCACGAGCCCAACGAGACGTCGATGGCTTCGTCTGGCCCGCAAATCCACCAGGATCAGTGGCGAGTCCTAGATGACCGGCGCAAGGAAGACGCGCGCGTCACCATAGAGCGACACCGGGAGGCACACCGTCAACCTAACAGACGCAATGGCCCAAACATTGACGAACCCGTGCCCAGTGTTGGCGGGTACTTGCCTTATGAGGTTGGGTGCCCTGCCTTCACTCATGAGCTGCGGCAGGTCCACTGCCATCTGCCCGAGCCTTCAAGCCTGAACTGCCGGAGAAATACGGCGGCAAACTAAACCCGGTATAGTTTTTGGGCATCTACACGATTGCGGTTCAAGCCACCAGGGGCAGAGATGAGAAGGTGCTCGCCAATTATTTCCCTTTGGCACTCAAGCCAAATGTGAGATCATGGCTGATGCACCTACTGGAAAACTCCATTTCATCATGGGCTGACTTGTGCAATGAGTTTGTTGGCGCCTTCACAGGTGGCCACCAAGAGCCTAGACAGCCCAGTGGCTTGCAAGTCCTTTCGTAGAAGGAAGGGAGGATTTGCGTAAATATATACAGAGGTTCAGTCGAGTACACCGTAACATTCCGCAGATACACCCAGTAGCAGTGATTGCCGCGTTCCATTCAAACATGCACAACAGGAGGGTGAGAGCCAAAATGAACGTCCGGCTGCCCAAGACTGTCAACGAATTGTATACCTTGGCAGATAAGTGTGCTCGGGCGGAAGAAGTAATGCGACTCCCCGGAGAGGAGGCTAGCGTCGAGATCGATTCAGATGATGACGACGAGGCCGCCAACCCGAAGAGGAGAAGTTAGAGGCGCAATAGAAAACACAAAGAGAAGACAGTATTGGCCGTTGAGAGCTCTGGCAATCTTAGTGCTGGCAAGAAGGCCAAAACCGAGGCTCCCGGCAAGGAAGCTCCCACGTGCGCTGATTGTCGGGAGGCCGCGGCAGCAGAGAAAGCCGGGAAATCCGACGGGGCATACTGCAAAATCCACCGCACCAAAGGTCATGATCTCCAAGAGTGCCACCAAGTTGAGCAGCTTGTTAAGAGATAGAAGGCTGAGTACAAGAAGCGTGACAGGGAGAGGGGCCAAGAGGGTGCTGGCAGAAAATGCGAGGGTAGTAGAGGGGGCCGCCGCGGCAAGGCCCTGCAGCAAAAGGAAAAACCTGCCAGAGGCCATGAAAAGAAAGGAGACAATGGGAGTGATGAAGAGGATGAGGAAGAAACCAGCGAGCAAGAATTCCAGAAGGCAACTAAAGCCATGTGTATTGATGGGGGTGCATCCTTGCACTCCTCTCATCGCCAGCTTAAGTAGTGGGCGCGTGAGGTCAAAGACGTGGAGTCAGCTGCAGACTCCCAAAGGCCACTGAAATGGTCCCGCACGCCTATCATCTTTGACGAAGAGGATCACCCTGACCGTATCACTGCGGTTACCAAGGCCGCGGAAGCACTAGAGAGGTCCCGCCGCTACGGGGCAGACGCAACAAAGATGCCTGGCGCGCCGCGGAGCCCTCGAACGATCTCTCACCGGCACACGAGGGCTCTCACAATCGCACTCGCCACGTCGACGATCATGACGAGCTAGCGGTGCTGAGGCCAGCGATGATGACATTCTCGCTGGCCTAATTAAGCAGCAGGAGCTGGTCGACGGCTTGATGAAGCTGCTCGAGATTAGCGATGCCTCGGTTGAGAAGGCGACCGGCCTCGTCGAGCAACTCGTGGGTGACAATGCAAAGCTCCTCAAGGCGCTCGCTGAGACGGAGGAGGAGGCCGCCGGCTGGAAGAAGCTGCATGAGCAGAGCAGTACGTCGGGGATGACGCTGAAAGTTGTTGGTGCAATGATAAGGCCCCTTATGTTTTGGAGTTTGTTGACATAAACTGTATGGGACTTATGTGTTTGCTAGTGCACACAGAGTAACAGGTCCTTGATGTATCGAGGAGTTTGATGCAAACGACGAAGATAATCTCCCTGCGTGGCAGTGAGAGTTATCAGCGAAGATAAAGCTAATAAGAGTGACCCCCCAAAAATTGCTGAAGTTTAAGCAATTGGTTCGGTGCATGTTCGAAGCAAATGACTGCGCTCGAGGAAGAATGGAGACAAGATGAAGATGTAGCATTTATTTTGTTGTACCGTACTATTAAGAAGGGTGTAGCGTTCGAAGCTTTGGTTCTCTGATGCTAAACCCAAATCCTATGAAAGCTGTGAGAGAAATCTCTTTCTGCTCTGAGTAAATACTAGTCAGCAAGAGACTGTGATCTTCTTTGCTGCGAGAGATTTGCCTCAGACCGAGGAGTTAGCATTACTTGTTCCTCAAGTAATGTTACTGTTGCTCTGAATTCGACCGTTGTGAACGTATCGGTTGGCCATTGGTTGGACCTCGTGTCTAAAATGGTCATTTTCCATCTGGGAAGGCTGCAGCTATAAATAGCCACCCCGCGCCGACTTTGTCCGGTGGCAGCTTCATTTGATTCTGAGAAGTTTGTTGAGCAACCCACTCTCCGAGCGATTTGAGTTTAAAATCCACCGAGAGGAAAACCCTAGAGCCAAAGAATTAGATAGTGGTTTAGCATCACTCGAATCTAAGTTTAGTACGCTCCGCCTATTACTCTGGAGAGCTGCGCTCTAGATGGTTAGGTGTCAATTTCTTCAGAGACCAAGAGTAATTGTGGTTCTCGAAGAAGAAGTCTGTGAAGGTTTGGAGACCGCCTTCAAGTATCTACCACGAGTGATCTGAATCGGTTGACGAATCGATTGTCGAGGAGAATAGGGTGAAGAGAGTTTATCTTTCATGTTAAGTTACAGCCCCTCCAACCAGATATAGTCCTTGTGCAGAAGGATGAACTGGTCGAACAAATACCTTGTCGCCATCGAGCATCATCAGTTACCTCTGTCACTCATGTTTACCTTCGATGCGTTTTCATTCATTTGATTTAATTCGATACATGTCTTAGTTTCTCTTCGCATCATGTTATAGTTTACTCTAGCTGGTTTTTCATTCTTTCCGCTGTTGGGTTCTGAGAGATTTAAGTTTTTCGAAGAAAATTTAAAACTCCCATGCACCCCCCTATGGTAGACATACTTCGTTCCTACAATTGGTATTAGAGCGAGGTACTCCTTGGCTCTGCACATTTTAGTCTAACAACTTTGGAGTTTAAGTATGTCTTCAATGAACTACAAGTCGCATCTCAGGATTCCCATATTCGATGGGAAGGACTATCCCTTCTGGAAGGAGAAGATGAAAACCCGTCTTCGAGCTATAGATGATGATATGTAGAACGTGGTGCATATCGGGTTCACAGTTCTTATTCCTCAAGCTCCTACCGATGAAGAAAAGAAGCTCATTCAACTGGATGCTCAAGCCAAAATGAAATTGGTGGCCATCTCTCTCGAGCACAATTCCTTCGGTATCTCCAATGTGAGACTGCAAAGGAGCTGTGGATGTCCTTGAAAAGATCAATGAAGGAGTTTCAACTCAGAAAGAAGCTCGAATTGATACTCTTTGGGCAAAGTCCAATAACTTCAAGCACATTGGAAATGAGAGCTGTCAGCAAACCTTCGACCGCCTCAGTGACATTGCGAATGAACTTCAAGGACTCGGCGCTAAGGATATCACTGACCATGAAGTTGTGAAGAAACTGCTTCGATCTCTTGACACTTCATTTGACACGCTTGTTCTGATGATTCACGAGCGTCCTGATTTCAAAAGCCTTAACTCTGTTAATGTCATGGAAAGAATGAACACTCATGAAGAGCAAGAAGAAGAGAAGAGAGATCTGTATGGCTCTACTCAACGCAAAAATCATGCTCATAAAGCTGTGGCTGATTCCTCCTCGGAAGGAAATGTCGAAGAAGATTCAGATAATCCAGAACGACTCAGCAAATATCTCGCACTAATCGCAAAACAATTTCAACGTTTCCACAAGAAGAGCCAGTTCCAGAAAAGAAGTTCAAGCAACTCTGGGGGTTCAAAATCTTCAAAACCTGCCAGAGAATACACCTGTTTCAAGTGCAAAAAGCCAGGTCACTTCATTTCAGACTGCCCTCTCTGGGAAGCTGAAATCCGTGCAAGTGGGAGATATGATTCGGGCAACCATCGAGGCAAAAGCAAGAGCAAGAACTATGATTTAGATGATGAGTAGAAAACGAAGAAATTCTTCAAGAAGAAGGACAACTCCACGTCAAAATCTTCGTCAAGATCTTCATCAAGAAATCCTTCCAAGTCCTCCTCCAACCGCAAGAATACCTCTTGAAAGGCCAAGGCACACATTGGCAAGGAATGGATTCTGATGAAGAAGAATCATCAGGCTCCAAAGAAGAAGAAGAATCTGGTGAGGATTCCAACCCCCGCATGGCTGGCATAGCATTTGCCTCATCTCCATTGACAAACTTCTTCTGAAATCCATCAAGCGATGATGAATCTCCTACCTACTACTTCATGGCCAAGGCTTTGAAAGAAAAGGTATCCTCAAAACATCATAAGGTTCACTCCAGTGATCAATATTTTTTTGATGAGGATGACCATGCTAAGTTGATCAAAATTGCTAATATTCAAAAAAATTCTCTTCAGAAAATTGAGAAAACCCTCAAGAAATCTGAAGGGATGTTGGTTGAGGAGATGGAGAAAAATCAGTCGCTGGCCGAAGAGTATTCCACTCTCAAGTCACGAATGGATGAACTCTCAATTCGTCATGATTTTTTCTCAGTTAACCATGAAAGATTGCCCTATGATTATCTGAAAAGGAAACATGAACTCGAGGCGCTGATAGAGGCTCATGAATTTGATGAGAGAAAATATCTTCTCACCAGACAACTTAAACCTGAGGTGTTTGAGCCACCATGTTTAAAATGCCTTGAACGAACCAATGCTGAATCAAAAGCTGAAACATCTGTGAATGCTAACCCCTCAATCGAGGAAAATTGTTCTGTTTCCGATGAGAATGCCAGGTTAAAGGATCTTCTTGAGACTAGAATGTTCAAATCTCTCAAGGGGCATCAAACCCTTTGTGATGTTTTGAAGAAATCTATCCTTCACAAAAATCCCAGAAAGGAAGGTATTGGTTTTGAAACGAAACTGAATGAAGATGGTTCTCACTAGGAACCACATCAATATCCTCAGATAGTGTGGGTTCCTGCAAAGAGCAAAACGATCGATCCAACATTACTTTCGACATATGACTCTCCTATCCTAGAATATCCCGATGATGATTCTCTGAGCAACCATAAGTTGTTCAAAAATCAGCATGGTGAAGTTATTGCTCGCTATGTTGGTCCAAACAGCAGGAATGGCCCCCCAAAGAAGGCTATTTGGGTGCCTAAGAAAATTGTTGATGCATTGCCCATTTCTCCTCATCTAACCATGCAAGCAGAAAAAGTTCGACAGAATGAATATATGCATATTGGATACAACCACTATGCCCATGTGTCTGGAAAGAATTTTAATGCTTATTCTTTCAATTATGCTCGTACCCCATCGAGTAACAACTATGCTTGTCGAAAGAAATCCTATCCTGCTCGCTCTACTATTTCAAAGCCACCTGCAAAGATGTGGGTGGTTAAGAAAGCCTAATTCTTCTGTAGGGCTATGTCTCCGGGTGTACAGAATGGGTAATGGATAGTGGATGCACTAGTCATATGACCAGAGACAAGTCGTTGTTTGTCGACCCCAACTTAACTGCTTCTCCTCTGAAGTATATTACTTTTGGCGACAACAACAAAGGAAAGGTAATTGGGTTAGGTAAAATTGCCATATCCAAGGACAAATCTATTGATGATGTGCTACTTGTTCAGTCCCTTGGTTTCTTATGTCTGTTGGCAAGTTATGTGATCTTGGCATGCTAGTCTTATTCTCTATATCCAAATGCATTGTCTTCATGGCCTCTGACAATTCCTTCGTCTTTGAGGAAATTAGAAAGGGTGATCTTTATATTGTGGATTTCTCTAAGGGTCCCTCAGTCCAAACTTGTTTGCTTGCAAAAGCAACTGAAGGTTGGCTGTGGCACCGAAGGCTTGGTCATGCAGGTATGAGAAATTTGCAGACCCTTGTGAAGAAGAATCATCTCCGTGGAATTCCTAATGTAAAATTCGACAAGGATCATCTCTGTGCTGCTTGTGAGGTTGGTAAATTGGCTAAGAAGCATCACTCCTCCAAGACAGTCATGACCACTGGAAATTCTTCACATGCATTTGTTCGGTCCTCAAATTTATGCAAGCTTCGGTGGCAGTCATTATGGTCTGGTTATTGTTGATGATTTCTCTCGATACACTTGGTATTCTTTCTCGAAGACAAAACCTATACTTATGATATCTTCGAAAGCTTCACCAAGAAGGCCCAGAATGAATATGATGTGCGAATTAAGCATGTCAGAAGTGACAATGGAACCGAGTTCCAAAATACTCGTATCGATGAATTTCTTGATGATCATGGTATCACTCATGAGTTCTATGCTGAATACACTCCCCAACAAAATGGAGTTGTTGAACGAAAGAACAAAACTCTCAATGAAATGGCGAGAACAATGCTCAGTGAGTATAAAACTCCTATTCGCTTCTAGGCTGATGCTATTAACACTGCTTGTCATGTTATCAATCGTGTTTATGTTCGCAAGTTCCTTAAGAAAAGTTCATATGAGCTTATCACCTGCAAGAAACCAAATGTTTCTTATCTACATGTTTTTGGTGCACCTTGTTACATTCTTGATATGAATCATTCCTCCAAGTTTGCACCTAAGGCACATGAAGGTTTTCTTCTTGCTTATAGCTCAAACTCGCATACAAGACGAGTCTATAACTCTCACCACATGAAAGTTATGGAAACGGTAAATGTGCGGCTTGATGAATCTAACGGCTCTCAAAAGGAGCACCTGCCAAATGTGATAGATGAACCACTGATATCAGATGCTATTCGGCAAATGGCCATTGGGAGCGTCAAGCCCGTTAAAGGAAATGCACCAGAGTCATCTGATGATGATCCTCCTATGACTCGAATAAGAACTCGTCAAGCCACCGCCGAAGCAAATGCTCCTCCGAATGGAAATGGAAATCAAGATCAAAATGCTGATCAAATGGCAATCCTGAAGGAAGTGATGACTCAAATGCTGATGCTGATGATAATGACAATCACAAAGAAAATGCTCATCCTCGTGTGGCAAATCGAGTAGATCCCTCCTTAATTCTCAAAGAAATTGAGAATCTAGGTTATCAACCCACAACTCGTCCATGCACTCGTTTGGCTAAGTATTTTGGAAGTTTATCCTTTGTTTCATTGGCAAAACCTACCAAGTATGAAGAAGCCATGAATGATCCAGATTGGATGAACGCCATGCAAGAGGAGTTGGTGCA
The DNA here is from genome assembly GCF_018294505.1 of Triticum aestivum. Lineage (NCBI taxonomy): Eukaryota > Viridiplantae > Streptophyta > Magnoliopsida > Poales > Poaceae > Triticum > Triticum aestivum. The sequence continues at coordinate 32,724,460 of NC_057805.1, forward strand.
ATTCAAATTAAATGATGTGTGGGAACTGGTTGACAAACTGAATCCCAAGAAGCACAATATCATCAGCACAAAATGGATATTTCACAATAAGCAAGATGAAAATGGTATTGTGGTGAGAAACAAAGCACGTCTTGTTGCTCAAGGGTACACACAGGTAGAAGGTATTGATTCGGTGAAACATATGCTCCTGTTGCACGCCTTGAGGCAATTCACATTCTTCTCTCTTATGCAAATTACAATGATATCTTGCTATATCAAATGGATGTGAAAAGTGCTTTCCTCAATGGTGAAATTGATGAGGAAGTCTATGTTAAACAACCACCTGGCTTTGAACACCCTGAGTTTCCTAACAAAGTTTTCAGGTTAAAGAACACTTTATATGGGCTAAGCAAGCCCCTCGAGCATGGTATGATACCCTGAAGAAGTTTTTGCTCGACAAAGGGTTCAAGCCAGGATCCACAGATCCCACACTTTTCACTCGTGCAATTGACAACACTACAAAAAAATACACTTCCGTGATGATACGTGTTTGTCACAGTAGGTCACGTTTTCTGTCATGCATGTACATCCATGATGATTTTATGATAGAATCAAGATAGTCATACCTGTGCTGTCGTAGAAGTGTTCCATGACATTACCAAAATTATCATCACGGAAGTGTCCACTTCCATGACGATAAATCGCGTGTCATCGAAGTGCTTACGTCAAGGGTGACCGACACATGGCATCCACCGTAACAGGTCGCCATTAAGCTATCGGGTCCGGTTTTGGATCCGATAACCCGCTAACAGCCCAGACGAATGGGGATTTTCCACGTGTAAAATTCTCATTGGCCGGAGGAAACACGTGTTGGCTCACCGTTGGGATAGATGTCATCCACTCAGTGGACAGGAGGCGCCTATGATACGTCGACACGTGGCACGGTCCAACAGAGGCCCATTCTGGTGAAAAGGCCCGCTCGTCTGACTTGGTCAAAAGGTAACGGGCCGGCCCATGGAAAGCCTGTTAACGGCCTTTCGTATATCGCCCATTTACGACCCGCTAACTCCCGGGCCGTTACGACCTATCGGAATTAAGCCCAGTAGCTTCATCTGGGCCGTCCAATATGATTCCAGCCCATTGTAACTTCCGGCCCATGTATGGCCCATGATGTCTTTCGGGCCATATGAGGCCCTTCGTAACTCTGGTCCCATTAAAGGCCCGAGATGAAACTGGCCCACAATGAACAGTGTATCGCTTTATACCCATTAACGACCCATTATTCCATCGGCCATTTCCAGCCCGTGTTAACTTTCGGCCTTCTAAGGGCTCATTTATTCTTGGGCTAATTTCTAGAATTCGGTTAGTTACGGTCCATTACTGGCCTGTGGGCCAAATTTAGCCCATGGTTACATTCGGCCCGTTTGTGGCCCGTTAATCCGTTGGGCTATTTTCATAGAGTTATCAAATACGGCCTATTAACGGCCCGTTATGGTCCACGAATAGTATGGCCCATGATTGGCGAAATGATTATACGCCCCGTAGAAGGCCCACGGATCCTACGGCCCGTAGAAGACCAATGGATCCTACGGCCCGTAGAAGGCCCAAGGATCATACGGCTCGTAGAAAGTCCAAGGATCCTACGGCCCGTAGAAGGCCCATGGATCCGACGGCCCGTAGAAGGCTGGATCCTACGGCCCGTAGAAAGTCCATGGATCCTACGGCCTGTAGAAGGCCCTTGGATCCTACGGCTCGTAGAAGGCCCATGGATCCTACGGCCCGTATAGAAGGCCCATGGATCCTACGGCCCGTAGAAGGCCCATGGATCATACGGCCCACAGGAGGCCCATGGTTACAATAGTCCGTGTGTTGCCATGATTATTGTGGCCTAGTTACCAAAATAGGTTATTGTGGCCACTAGAAAAATGCGGAAAAAGAACTGCAGTGACTACAACTAAACAACTAAACAAGACAATAAGGAAATAAATAAGCAAGCAACTAACGCTAGCCTATTACCGCTATTACACATATTACATCCACTGGGCATCAAAGTTCGCCACCAGTGCAAATATAGGGAACAAAGCAGCATATTACATACACTGGCCGTCAAAATTGGCCACCAGTGCAAATAAACGCGACTGCAAAACAAGAGCATAACTGAAACAACTTCAGAAGAGCTCAAGAAATGTTATCCTGGGTATCCACCAAGCTGGCAATAAGCTTAGCAAGCTTATTAGCTTTGTCCTGTTGGGCGCTAAAATCCTCCAATGCTTGCTGTTGCACCAGAAAGTATGCATCTGAATGCTCCAGGGACTTCTGTAGTCCTTTCGCTTCTTGTCGCAGCACAGCTGATCAATCTCTTTCAGCTTGTAGTTGAGATTCAAGAAACCGAACTGATTCAGACAGTGAGTTTGAATAGCTTGTGCAAGCGGTAGTGGCCAGTAACTCGAACACTAAACTAAGACAGGACTTTGGGATTGTCTCACTGTCTTCAAGATAGTCTTCCTTAGCTGTTTTATCAGCTTTGTTGGAGACCAACAAGGATGTCTCACTATCCTAAACCTTATCTGTTGGGGAACGTAGTAATTTCAAAAAATTTCCTACGCACACGCAAGATCATGGTGATGCATAGCAATGAGAGGGGAGAGTGTTGTCCACGTACCCTCGTAGACCGATAGCGGAAGCGTTATCACAACGCGGTTGATGTAGTCGTACGTCTTCACGATCCGACCGATCAAGTACCGAACGCACGGCACCTCCGAGTTCTACACACGTTCAGCTCGATGACGTCCCTCGAACTCCGATCCAGCCGAGTGTTGAGGGAGAGTTTCGTCAGCACGACGGCGTGGTGACGATGATGATGTTCCACCGACGCAGGGCTTCGCCTAAGCTCCGCAACGGTATTATCGAGGTGTAATATGGTGGAGGGGGGCACCGCACACGGCTAAGAGATCAATAGATCAATTGTTGTGTCTCTGGGGTGCCCCCCTGCCCCCGTATATAAAGGAGCAAGGGGGAGGCAGCCGGCCAAGGGGAGAGGCGCGCCATAGGGGGGAGTTCTACTCCCACCGGGAGTAGGACTCCTCCTTTCCTTGTGGGAGTAGGAGAAGGGAAGGGGGAAGGAGAAAGAAGGAAGGGTGCGCCCCCCTTCCCTAGTCCAATTCGGACCAGACCATGGGGAGGGGTGCGGCCACCTTTTGAGGCCTTTCTCTCCTTTTCTGTATGGCCCATTAAGGCCCAATACGAATTCCCGTAACTCTCCGGTACTCCGAAAAATACCCGAATCACTCGGAACCTTTCCGAAGTCCGAATATAGTCGTCCAATATATCGATTTTTACGTCTCGACCATTTCGAGACTCCTCGTCATATCCCCGATCTCATCCGGGACTCCGAACTCCTTCGGTACATCAAAACTCAATAAAACTGTCATCGTAACGTTAAGTGTGCGGACCCTACGGGTTCGAGAACTATGTAGACATGACCGAGACACGTCTCCGGTCAATAACCAATAGGGGGACCTGGATGCCCATATTGGCTCCCACATATTCTACGAAGATCTTTATCGGTCAGACCGCATAACAACATACGTTGTTCCCTTTGTCACCGGTATGTTACTTGCCCGAGATTTGATCGTCGGTATCTCGATACCTAGTTCAATATCGTTACCGGCAAGTCTCTTTACTCGTTCCGTAACACATCATCCCGCAACTAACTCATTAGTCACAATGCTTGCAAGGCTTATAGTGATGTGCATTACCGAGTGGGCCCAGAGATACCTCTCCGACAATTGGAGTGACAAATCCTAATCTCGAAATACGCCAACCCAACAAGTACCTTTGGAGACACTTGTAGAGCACCTTTATAATCACCCATTTACGTTGTGACGTTTGGTAGCACACAAAGTGTTCCTCCGGTAAACGGGAGTTGCATAATCTCATAGTCATAGGAACATGTATAAGTCATGAAGAAAGTAATAGCAACATACTAAACGATCGAGTGCTAAGCTAACGGGATGGGTCAAGTCAATCACGTCATTCTCCTAATGAGGTGATCCCGTTAATCAAATGACAACTCATGTCTATGGCTAGGAAACATAACCATCTTTGATTAACGAGCTAGTCAAGTAGAGGCATACTAGTGACACTCTGTTTGTCTATGTATTCACACATGTATTATGTTTCCGGTTAATACAATTCTAGCATTAATAATAAACATTTATCATGATATAAGGAAATATATAATACTTTATTATTGCCTCTAGGGCATATTTCCTTCATTATCTGCATTACTTCCTTTACCATTGCTTAATAAGGCACTCTTCCCCAATATTCTGTCAGCATTCTAAAAGAAGAAACAAGCAGACACATAAAAGGTTTAGCATGTACTAGTATATGAAACTCATTTCAGTGAACCAATTCATTAGTAAGGTGGACAGGATTAAACTACCAAGTCTTCTATTGCCAAGTACTAGTACATAATAAAAGCATCAAACAAACATATATCTATGTCCTATGGTCACTGCATTGTCTTGCCAAATCAAAATAGAGACACGGTTCAAATCATATCAGTTCAAGACAAAGCAGCAGTGAAAGAATACAAAGCGTGGGAAACTACACGGCACAACAAGATTTCAGATGGGTACCACGGGTCTACATGTACAACAACACTATTGGCTCTGTTGTGATGCTAGTAATGTGCATGATATGAGAAGTCAACCGTATACACAATTGAAATTGAAATCAACAGAGCTATTGATAAGAGCAAACCTGTTAAAGAAACATGCGTGAACATACCTGCTGTGCCATTGGAGTTTCGATTGGATCCTTCAATTTAAAAATAAGTTTGTATGAGTAAATACAGTGATACAAGAGCAAAGCAGTATGCACGATAGCAATGGAATCTTAAATTAGAACAGTTGTTCTTCAGGTTTAAGCACTCGTTTTACATGAACAGAGTACAATAAGACGCAAGAATATAGTACTTAAAAATAGAAAATGAGCTCATAGACCTTACCACATTCTTGGTTCGGGACCAGTACAGAACAAGGCGTTCCCAGTCATCGTACAGTAAATGTGTCTCAGGAGAACGCAAGGGAATTTGATGAGTTTCTTTGCCGGTGAAGTACGTTTTCTTCAGGTAATTCCGATACTGCCACCAAGCATTCTTGAAGATAGCAGAGGTATTAGCATAGGTTACCTCATCCTGAGTTTCCAAATCGGTCCTTCTCTATAGAGAAAAATGGGAAATTTTATTGTATTATAACATTACTTACACATAACTCCTGGACAAACACCTGCAACTAGCATTTTCCTTCATCTTCAGTATAATATTTCCAAGATGGGAAGATACACACATAGGATTTAATAACATCAAATGCGATAGATGCTAAACTACGACTGGCTGGTTGTGCTTCCTCCACAGGAATAGGCGTACTAACTGGTGGAGTTGGGGTTCGCCGTGGTAGTACTGGCCCTTTGGGCACTGGAGCTTCCTTACTAACTGCTCTTGTTTGGGAGCTCTGTGGTGGAGATGGTGCTGTGTCAACAGGAACTGGGTTACTATCTGCTGGGGCTGGGGTTAGATTGGGTGAAGCTGGTTCTCTGTCCATCGCAGTAGCGGTACAATCTGCGAGAGTTTGGGTTATGTGTGGTAGGGCTGGTTCTCGTGCATGTACAACCGGGGTGCTATCTCCACCAAGAGGTAGCACTGTTTTATTGAAGACCGTGTTTTTACTCCACTAGATACTGGCATCACCCGCTCCAATTCAAATGGCTGATAAACAGGAAACATAGTTGAATATACAGACATTGTATGAGAGACAGATGCAATAGATTGTGTGGAAAAAAGAGGGCATGAAATAGTTGACATGTATATTGTTTAACTAAAACGGATAGCATGACATAATTTCACATATATGATGTCTATCTAAATTGGATAGCATAGCATAACATAATTCAAAGATATGATGAATAACTAAACAGGATCGCATGACATAATTCACATACATGTTATCTAAGTAATCATGATCGCATGATTTAATTCACATATGTGATTTATATGCTAAACAGAGGGCATTCGATATGATGTCTGAACTAAGAACATGGTGTTGAATATTGTGTATATGATGTCTAAACTATGCAATGCAAGACACCATATGCATCATATGAGCAGTATAACCGCGCCAAGTTAGAGCATACACCTAGGTGTGGGAATAGGACTCGTCTTCTGTCTCTGAATCCATCTCTGAGGAGCTATCGGGACCCAACAAGAGATCTGCTTCGACGGGTAGCACTGTCTGCTCCGAAGGCCTTGTTTTCACTCCAGATTTTTCCATCTCCCACCTAAATGGTTGATTCACAGGAAGAGTAGTTTAATGTACAAACATTGTCGACAAATGGAAATGTAATGAAGAAAAGGATGGGCAAGATATCATTCAAATATATGATGCCTGGTTAAACAGGATGGCATTCCACATTTCACATATATTATGGCTGGCTAAAAGACATGAGACTGCATAATTCCCATATATGATATAGAAACTAAACAGGTGGCATTACAGAACATGTCTAAACTAAGCAGATGACATATATGATGTCAAAAGTAGGCACTGCAAGGCAACATATGCATGATATGACTAACATCATCATGCCATGGTAGAGCAAACACCTTGGGGGTAAATAGGAGTGGTCAGCTGCGTCTGAATCCGCCTCAGAACAGATATCCTCTTCTGGATTACAATCTGGAAAGGGGGGATGGTTTGCCATTGAACCCACCATGGAGCGATGTCTGCATGACATTGTATTGCCGCGCAAAACTCTTCTCTTTTTCTCTACATGTTCAGCATGACTGTGCACAATATCTGACATGCATACGAAAAAAATATGGTGAGATTATGTAAGGAGAGCATGCAGAAATTTAGAGTGATGGTAACAACCAGTGGATGGATCCAAAAATAATGATAGGAGGCTGATGATTGCTTTAATTTAATAAAAAGACAGATGATGATTGCTTTACTATTTGTTTCCCACCCAAGATGAACAACATAGGCATACCCTAGGTGAACCAAATATTAGACAGAGATACTATTCATTGTTGCCTCGATATGTGCCCCACAACTAATTTAGAGCTCAAGTTTGAACATTAATTTGGACCTGACTTGGAGTCTAAGAGGTGAACAGAACGATAAAGTAGCAGGTAATTTTAAGCAATGCATAACATAAGCAGAAACAAAAGAGTGCGCAGAGATTCTAAAAACGCAGGGATAGGAAAAACACCGGAATAGGATAGGAATGCACATGGTAAACAGAGCATTTGTAAACACAGGATTTCTGTCAACTTGGGTGTTTGGTTCACGGGAATTGGAAGAGCAGAGGGATGCAAAGAAACATGGCCAAAATAAACTGAAACTATATGAAAGCGTGTACAGTTAGAATGTTATTCTGCCACTAATGCACTTGGTCTTGTTTTCATGCATAGGATTTTGAAAAGTAGGTCCAGGTGGTTGTTTTGCTCCATTCCTTTCAACAAAATGCATGAATAATTGAATAGTAGAGTGCCATAGGAAAATTTCCTATTGCTATGTTTTTCTGTTGAACCAAAATAGCCCTAATGGATCGACATGAATGTAGAGTAATAAGTGGTGCAACAAGTGTACAACCTCTTTGCCGTAGCCGTGTCGACCTCAGCATCATTTGGTTGGTCGCTGAAGAAGTTGAGGCAGAGGTGGTTGTCGGAGGTGTGGAGGAAGATCTGAGGAATCTGTAGACGACGTCCAGGGCACTGCTCTGTTGTGATGGATCGTTCTGTCGTTGGAGCAGCTCCGGTGAGCCGTAAGACGTCAAGGCTAAAGCAGCACAAGACAGACATCATTAATCTCAAGTGGGATTCTAATAGCATCTCCAATAGATGATTTAAAATAGATGTAAAATTTACATCACCAAAAACCGCCTGAGTACAACAGATGAGGTAAAAACTGTTGACTCTGAACTTAACTGTCGAAACTGAAATTTACTGTGGAATCTGAATGTTACTGTCGAAACTGGACGCAATGGTAGCAGAGAGGCACTTGACATGTAGTTTAGGGAGGGCCTGCAGTTCATCTTCAACCTGCACCCCCTGAGCCGCCAGCCACCACCGGCCGAACCGCCGGCCCCCGCGCCGCCCCGAAACAACTCCCCACCGCCGGTCCGCCGCCGCCCCGGCCAGCCCTCTAGCCCCCCCCCGCACCGAGCTTTTTCTCCGGCGATCTCCACGCCACCGCCCCACCACCGCGCCCCCACCACCGGCGACCAATGCCCCCCACCCTGAACCCTAAGATAGATAGTGGGGTACCTCTCCGCCGAGCCCCCCTACCCACTCCGGGTGGTTCTTCCTTAACTCCGGCAAGCCCCCCCCCACCCCCTGAAAATCGACTGACCCAAAAGTCGATTCAGTCGACTGAAGTGTAGCTAAATCGGAGCAGAGCAGCAGCACGAGCGAGGGGGAGAGTAGCAGCAGCGCGAGCGAGCGAGAGCCGGAGCAGCAGCAGCTGGGCGAGCGAGAGCCGGAGCAGCAGCAGCTGGGCAAGCGAACGAGAGCCAGAGCAGCAGTAGCAGCGCGAGCGAGCGAGAGCCAGAGCAGCAGCAGCAGATCCGGCTGGTATGGACGCCGCCGCCGAAGGGGCCTCGCACTGGGGGAGAGCCGCCGTGGAGATGTCGCCTGCGGCGCCGGTGTCGGTGTCAAAACCGGCAGATCTCGGGTAGGGGGTCCCAAGCTGTGCGTCTAGGGTCGATGGGTAACAGGAGACAGGGGAGACGATGTTTACCCAGGTTCGGGCCCTCTCTATCGAGGTAATACCCTACTTCCTGCTTGATTGATCTTGATGAATATAGGGTTACAAGAGTTGACCTACCTCGAGATCATATGTTGTGGTCTAAGCCCTGGAGGTATGATGAGTAATGTCATAATGATCTATCGACTAGCCTAGCCTCGGCTTATATAACATACCGGAGGCCTAGGATAACAAGAGTCCTAGTCGAATACGCCGGTGGAGAGGAGTCCTTGTCTTGATCACCAAGTCTTGTGGAATCTTCCTCGTGCATGTCATCGGCTGTCCGAACTGGCCCATGAGTAAACGGCCATGGGGTTCCTCGGCCCAATACAACTGATGGGGAGACGACGTGGTGAGTACCCCCTAGTCCAGGACACTGTCAGTAGCCCCCTGAACCGGTCTTCAAGTTAGGGATGCTCCTCGGTTCTTCTGAACTGTTCTTCGTCTTCGGTCATCGGTCTTGAAAACTGGTTCAATAAATCTTCCATCTTCTATCTGGAGGGTTGTCGAGCTAAATCTGGAGATTTCACACGTCGGGTATCCGAGGAGCCCTTTAAGTCTTCGGCCTTTATCAATGCCTTGTTGTTTTTATGCCACACCTAGGGTTTGAAGTGTTTCCCGTGCAGCAGTGTCCTCTTGCGCCCGAGCTCCCACGCCGGACTGTGTCCGAGTTCCAACGCCGGACTATGTCCAAGCTCCAACGCCGGACTATATCCGAGGTGCCATAGATCACCTTGGTTCAAAAAGTTTTAGCCGAGCTTAATGCCGGAAATGCCCTCTAAGGAGCCAGCCACTTGCATCCGAGCTATATGCCGAACTGCTTCCGAGGTGGCTCAGCACCTCGGTCATGGGCTGATTATTTGCGGATTTTATTTCCGATGCGTATAAATTTATTTGTTGTTTAATATGTATAACCAGTAGCCCTCAAGGTGTGTGTCGGTCTAAAACCCGAGATGCACCTGAAGGATGACATAATACCGCTGATCCCAGTAGCCCCTGAGACTCATGTTGATTCGCAAAATTAGCCTAAGGATCAAGTCCTAGCTCGGCAGAATACTTCGGGACACAAAAAGCGGCGTGCTCAGTCCTCGAGACTCAGGTTGGGTGGGGCCGACGAACCTGAGGATCATAATCTCCTCGGAAACTGTATTGCACTTAATTTTTTTGCATTGAATAGGCAATGCAGTAGCCCCCGAAACACTGGTCGGGTGGCAACACTAGATCAGGGGATCGATGTGCCCTTTTAATATTTATAAATAATGATAAGCCCGAAGCCCAGTAGCCCCCGAGCCTTAATGTGGGCACGGGTGGCCGAATTAAGGATTGATATCCAGAGTAAAATCACAAATTATGTGTAATGATTCTATGTATCCAAGTACTTTACGTCATTAATGCTCGGATCCACATTGTACAAAACTTTGTTGACCGACCATCGGCTTCGACCTCCTCGGCCAGCAGTCGAGGAGTGTTTGTCCTACTTTATAAAGCCTTTATGAGGGCAAAGATTTACGGCAAACAAGGCAATCCGGTCATATGGTTTTATAAACAAAGGTACGCGGAGAGATATGTTATATTACTTTTTAATGTAAGAAACATCTTCCAAAGAAAATAGTCCCGCTATCGGTTCCTTTCTTTGGGTTGTCAAGCTAAGCATGATCAGGAAACCTCAGCTCCGATCAATGTGGGAGCAAAATATTGAGGATTTAGTTCGGGGAAAGTTTCCGAACTCTGTGGTCTAAATGAACCAAAATTTTCACTTCCGTCATTGCCGACCAATTATATCCTTTAAGATCGCTAGCTTTCGGCTTCACCCAGTCTGAGGTACTAACTCGGATGACCCGGTAGTAACAATCACAGAGGTGCTCCCTTTACCGCCTAGCCAAACAATCGGGAACGTAGGGGTAAGCACAGGAGCCAGGCAACCCAGCTTGGCCAAAATCTTAAGTCAAATTGATGCATATTTATGGCTTTATAACGATGATTACGGAAGGCAGCCCTCGTATATTAAATACAAATGCTGACGATATGTTTATTTTGACTCCGTTGCGACTGTTTATCATTTGAAAGTGGCCCATCGTCGGCTTCTACCCCTTTGTAGATGCTACGTAGGGTGTTTCCGCAATAACAAGACAACCCTTAGCCGACGTCTCGGTGCCCGGAGGCGACTGTGTTAGCGGAAACGAGACAATCAGATATGTGGGCTTTATAACTTTCACTTAGTCATAGAAGCTTAAAGTTGGGAGGCCAGCTAGTAGCCCTCGGTTAGTGTCCGGCGACAGCCAAGGTCAAGCCGTAAACACTTCGGCCAATGTTATGGACGGTCCGTCATTTAACACAGTCATCGGATCGCTGACCAGTTTACGCTTATTGTGACAGTCAGTTTTTGGCTTTCTCCACTAAGGTGCTTAACCATGCGAGCTGGAAGCACAATCGCAGTGGTTCTCCCTTTGCACACCTAGCCGAACAAAGCGGAACGTAGGAGGCAAGCACAGGAGCCGGGCAACCCAACTATTCACCAAAGACATAATTCAAAACCAATGCATATATAGCGATATCCGAGAATGTTTTTGCCGAATCTCTGAAGGTGTCCGGTGCTGCACTGCGTGACTTATGCTGGAAACACAAAAATAGTTTAAAAGTGCCATAGGATTGGAAAACCAAAAAAAAGCGTCAGTAAAAACTTGACGTCCGAACTAGATCAAGTGTTCGGTGCCAATCCGAAAATTGGTCTTAAAAAAATGTGCTTTTGTCGTGCTTTAACATGACACATTCGATCTCAAGACTTCAAGCAGGTCAGCCTACGGCTTCAAGCTCCTTATCCCGAAGGCGGAGTGCTTCTCCGAGGCCAGTTTAGCGAACTAAATTCGAGCGGCTTTAGAGAGAAGCTAGGCTATCCAGCTATTGACCATACACTCGAGTCAAAAAAGGAGCGGTAGAAAAAGACTTTGCAACGACCAAGAAGAAAAACATTTACTATAAAACGGCTCATATAAATTTTAAGAGCCCCCAAGTGACTTGGGTAAAAGAATTTATGATTGTATGTACCGAAGTACTTATATCATATTTGTGTTCACCCAAACTTTAAACGCGTCTTAACCGACCGTCGGCTTCACCCTTTTCGGTCAAGGGCCGTGTCGGTTCAATATCCGGCGTATCTCGTAGTAGGGGTCCTAAGCTAGGCGTCTTGGAGCGATGGTAACATGGACACAGGGTTTTACCCAGAGCCCGCTCTCTTGATGAGATAATACCCTACATGCTGCTTTTGATTGTATTCATATGGGTGTAGAACAGAGTATATGTATCCACCATGAGATTGTAGTAATGAATATGAGATTGTCCATGGACTAGCCTGGCCTCGGTTTATATATGCACCGTAGGCCTAGGGTTTAGAGGAGTCCTTGTCTTGGGCGCCAAGTCTTGTAGAATCCTCCTTGTATCCGGCATGGGCTGTCCGAACTGGCCCAATAGTGAACCGCCATGGGGGTCCTCGGCCCGATCCAGTTGGTCGGGAGACGACGTGGTGAGTCCCCCTAGTCCAAGACACCGTCAGTAGCCCCCTGAACCGGTCTTCAAGTTGGGGACGCTCCTCGATTCTTCCGAACTGTTCTTCATCTTCGGTCATCGGTCTTGAAAACTGGTTCAACAAATCTTCTCATCTTTGATCTTGAGGATCGCCAAAGTGCATCCGAAGAGTTTACACGTCAGTTATCCGAGGAGTCCCTTTAAGTTTCCGGCCTTTATCAATGCCCTATTATTTTTATGCCACACCATGGGTTTGAAGTTGTTCCCGGGCGGCAGTGTCCTCTTGCATCCGAGCTCCAACGCCGGACTGCATTCGAGGTATCTTTTGCAGCCAAGCACCAACGCCGGACCGCTTCCGAGCTCCAACGCTGAAATGTATCCGAGCTCCAATGCCGGACTGTACCCGAAGAGTATTGTTATAGTCGAGCTCCAACACCGAACTGCATCCGAGCTCCAGCGCCGGACTGTATCCGAGCTCCAACGCCGGACTATGTCCAAGCTCCAACGCCGGACTATGTCCGAGGTGTCATAGATCACCTTGGTTCAAAAAAGTGTTAGCCGAGCTTAATGCCGGAAATTCCCTCTAAGGAGCCAGCCACTTGCATCCGAGCAATATGCCGAACTGCTTCCGAGGTGGCTCAGCACCTCGGTCATGGGCTGATTGTTTGCGAATTTTATTTCCGATGCGTATAAATTTATTTGCTGACGAGATGTATTGCCAGTAGCCCTCAAGGTGTCCATCGGCCTAAAATCCGAGATGCACCTGAAGGAAAACATAAAACTGCTGATCCTGGTAGCCCCTGAGACCCAGGTCGTGAAATCGGCCTGAGGATCAACTCCTAGCTCGGCAGCATACATAGGAATAGAAACGCAGTGTAATATATTAGAGGTAATGGTGATCGATGGACGGTCCCCTGAGAGAGGGTCGTGAGAAGTCAGCGTGATACATCAGCTTGATGCCGGATAAGTCCCATATGGTACTTATTGTCGTCCGAAGACGTGCTTGTCCATAGTTCGGTTATGCCGAACACTGAGCACTTTGAATTTTCTGCATTGAATAGGCAATGCAGTAGCCCCCGAGACACTGGTCGGGTGGCAACACCAGCTTAGGGGATCGATGTGCCCCTTTAATATTTGTAAATAATGAGCGCAAAGCCCAGTAGCCCCCGAGCCTTAATGTGGGCACGGTTTGCCGAATTAAGGATCGATATTCGTTTGACAGAAAATTTTGTTGTGTTTAACACAAACTTCTCGGAAAGAGAATAAAGATCTCTAAAAAGAGTTTAGAGCTGGTCGAAATCCGAGCTCGCCAAGGTAGGCCCCAAGGGGTTTAAAAGATGGATTGCAGTAAATGGATTTTACTCGCAATTTTTATGTGTAATGATTCTATGTATCCAAGTACTTTTCATCATTAATGCTTAAATCCGCATTATACAAAACTTTGTTGACCGACCATCGGCTTCAACCTCCTCGGCCAGTAGCTAGGGAGTGTTTGTCCTACTTTATAAAGCCGTTATAGGGGCAAAGTTTTATAGCAAACAAGGCAATCCGGTCATACGGTTTTATAAACAAAGGTACACGGAGAGATATGTTATATTACATTTTAACGTAAGAAACATCTTCCCAAGAAAATAGTCCCGCTATCGGTTCCTTTCTTTGGGTCGTCATGCTTATCATGATCATGAAAACTCACCTCTGATCAATGTGGGAGTAAAACATTCAGGATTTAGTTCGGAGAAAGTTCCCGAACTCTGTGGTATTAATGAACCAAAATTTTCACTTCCGTCGTTGCCGACCAATGTGATCCTTTAAGATTGCTAGCTTTTGGCTTCACCCAGTCTAAGGTACTTGCTCGGATGACCCAGTAGTAACAATCACAGCGGTGCTCCCTTTACCACCTAGCCGAACAATCGGGAACGTAGGGGTAAGCACAGGAGCCAGGCAACCCAGCTTGGCCAAAATCTTAAGTCAAATTGATGCATATGTATGGCTTAATAACGATGATTACGGAAGGCGGCCCTCGTATATTAAATACAAACGCCAATGATATGTTTATTTTGACTCCGTTGCGGTCGTTTATCAGTTGAAAGTGGCCCATCGTCGGCTTCCGCCCCTTTGTAGATGCTACGCAGGGTGTTTTCGCAATAACAAAACAACCCTTAGCCGACGTCTCGGTGCCCAAAGGCGGTTGTGTTAGCGGAAACGAGGCAATCAGATATGCGGACTTTATAACTTTCACTTAGTCATAGGAGCTTTAAACTGGGGAAGCTAGCTACGAGCCCCCTGTTAGTGTTCGGCGACAGCCGAGGTCAAGCCGTAAACACTTCGACCAATGTTATGAATGGCCCATCATTTAACATAGTCATCAGATCGCTGACCAGTTTACGCTTATTGTGACAGTCGGTTTTTGGCTTTCTCCACTGAGGTGCTTAACCATGCGAGCTGGAAGCACAATCGCAGTTGTTCTCCCTTTGCACACCTAGCCGAACAAAGCGGAACATAGGAGGCAAGCACAGGAGCCGGGCGACCCAACTATTGACCGAAGACACAATTCAAAACCGATGCATATATAGCAATATCCGAGAATGTTTTCGCCGAATCTCTAAAGGTGTCCGGCGTTGCACTGCGAGACTTATGCGGGAAACTCACAAATAGTTTAAAAGTGCCATAGGCTTGGAAAAATCCAACAATTTGGTAAAAACTTGACGTCCGAATTAGATCAAGTGTTCGGTGCCAATCCGAAAATTGGTCTTAGAAAAAAAGGGTGCTTCTGTCGTGCATTAATATGACACATCCGATCTCAAGACCTCAAGCGGGTCAGTCCACGGTTGTAACCTCCTATCCCGAAGGCGGAGTACTGCCCGTTAGGCCAGTTTAGCAAACTAAATTCGAACGGCTTTGAGAGAGAGAGACTAGACTCCCCGGCTATTGACCACACACTCGCGTCGAAAAAAGGAGTGATAGTAAAAGATTTTGCAACGACTAAGAAGAGAACACTAATTACAAAATGGCTCATGTAAATTTAAGAGCCCCCGAGTGACTTGGGCAAAAGAATTTTATGTATAATGATTGTATGTATGGAAGTACTTATATCATATTTGTGTTCACTCGAACTTTAAACGTGTCTTAACCGATCGTCGGCTTCTCCCTCTTCGGTCAAGGTCCGAAAATTGTTATGTACTCCACCTGTCGAGAATATCGACAGTGTTTCCGATAACCAGGCAATCAGGCCATAAGGCTGTAACAGACAAAGCACGCTCAGGGAACTTATGCTATATTACTGACAAAGTGTAAGAAGCATCTTCGAAGAAGTACCTCCACCGATACCTTTCTTCGGTTTCTCATTGTTATTATGAGACTTGTGCAATAGATTTTTTGTACTCATGAGTTCCGTTGTGTGCCGACCATAATTGAAAACAATAAGAGCGCTAGCTTTCGGCTTCACCCAGTCTGAGGTCCGAGCTCGGATGACCCAATTGTGACAATCGCAGAGGTGCTCCCTTTACTCCCTAGCCGAACAATCAGGAACGTAGGGGTAAACACAGGAGCAAGGCAACCCAGCTTGCGGAGCACTTAAGTCAACATGGTGCATATTGTGGCGTAATACACGAACAAGGAACGAAGCCGTACAAGTGTAATCATATGCAAGAGGAAAGGCTTCATAAAGGAAGCCCCCAAGTAAATGGGGTATTTGAATTTGTGTGTCACAAACAAAGTTTTGACAAGGAAGTTTTTCACATACAAATTTTTACCAAAAAGGTATAATGCTTGGTCGAACCGAACAAAATTTAAAACTTTGAGCACGAAAGCGACTTAGCTGGTTAATGTGTTCGGCATTGATGACGCGGTCCGAGCTTGATGCGGGACAAGGTCCTAGCCCCCGAGGCGGTCCCGAGGTGGCGGACCGAATAGCTCGGCACACTGAAGTGGCGACGTAGCACGGCCAATGTGGCGAGGTGGAACCCCCAGTCCGACCGAGGCGACGAAGCAGGCCGGCAGTGTGACGCCGAAGTCCCCGGCGTGGGTTAATGAAGTGACGACAAAGCCCCCCGTCCATCTGAGGTGACGTGGTATGTCTGTATGCCGAGGTGACAACACTTCCCGACCCGGATCATTTACCTGTGCACAAAAAATAGTACAAACCGGAGATAATAGTAATAATAATAGATTAAAAAGAAAAAATTTAGTTGCATAATTAATAATTTATGCAAAGTGAGTAATAAAAGAAATATGGCCCGTGTGCCGAACACTCGATGAGGTAGAGCTCCCTCAACGATGCCGAAGTCCCCGAGGCAACCGAACACGTCGGTATGGCAACATGACCAACAAGGTGGTCACGCGAGCCGATTTACGCCGATTTGGACGACGGTGTCGGCTTGCCGAAGAGACCGCGTGACGTAGTCAAAGTCCATTACTTCACAGGTCGGTCCGAGTTCCGGATGCGGCGTTCGCCGGACTATGTACGGAAACTGACCGAACCACCATGTGACCGCCGTTAATGCGGCCACCATTTGATAGACCTGTGTACATATGATGGAACAAACCAGAGTAATAATTCCTTGGGAAAAATAAACCCGAACAAGCAAAAATTACTAGGATAAATAGCACCTGGTTTATTTGTTGTAGCAATCTGAAGAAAGGTGAGTCCCAAAATTGGGACTCGATCCACACACCCATTGCCAGATGGGCGATAAAGCGACGGCATGGCGATGCTGGCAAAGGTTCGCTTGCCAAGACAAAGCCCTCGGTCCAGCTAACATGACGAAGCTGGTCGGCTGGTGACGCCGAAGTCACCAGAGTATGTTGATGAAGAGATAGCCAAGTCCGGTCCAGCCGAGGTGACGGAGCAGGTCGGTGAGGAGACGTTGCAGCTGCCATGTCAACCGAGGTGTTGAAGTGGTTCGGCGTGATGAACATCGGCTTGAAGAAGCAACAGTGCGGCCATGCTGACGCAGGTGGTGACTTGTGACGCGGTCAATGTCGGCTTGATGAAGTGACCATGCGGCGATGCTGGTGTGCCCGCTCCGTGTAGTCCGTGGGACAGCGATGTTCGTGATGATTTATCCTTTGCGATGCCGAACTCTTGTTCGGCTTGCCGAGATGATGATCGAAGAAGTTGAGCTCGGCTCAACAGAGCGGCGACGTGTCTAGCGCAGGTCGGCAGCCGTGGAGAAATATTGCCGTACTGGTTTGACACCAGCGTGATGGTGAAGATTACCTCGGAGGAGGCTTAAAATTTTATGGGTACGTGTTTAAAAACAACGCACAATACCCTAGAAAAAAATTCCTTCCAAAGGGTTGTCCAAATATTCCGTTCATGAAGAAACATGAACTCGGGCCGGATTCGTATTCACACAGAAAACAGATCCGAAAATTGGTCCACTCATCGGAAGGTTCCCGGAGTTTGAACCATTAGATCAAGCTGAAATTTGTAGGGGTGGTAGATATGGGAATTCCGCAGCAGATGAACGGTTGGATCTTCCAAAGGACCTCCGAGCTGGGTTCTGGAGACCACGCCCTAAACTCGTCCAGATTCCCGTCCAGATTTGACAGGGCTCCGGTATATCGTAGATTGCCAGAGATTCCTCCATCGGAACTCGACAAAATTTGGCATGGTTGTTGTATACCTAATTCCGCACAATTGCATCGAAGGAATCGTCAAAGCGATGCTCGAGGAGGTGGTGGCAGCGGATACAAGTTTGCTGTTCGGAAAAAACAGCACGATCGCCCAAGGGCAATGTTGACGTTGAGCCCCCGAGCTCCATGGATGATTCTTCCATGATCATTATAGACATCGGAGTTGATGTTGACGAAGGCCCTCGTCCGAACATGATGATCGGAGGTAGGGCACACTCCTTGGTTAAGCCAAGGTGGCCAGTCGAGCCGGCGACAAAAGATGCCGACATCGACCATAAAGCTCGGCTCCGATGCGTAGATCGCGCCGGAGATGATCCGAATTCCCATTGCCCCGTGGCGACCGCCAGCAGGCTCTCAATGAAAGCACGAGTGTCGGTTCAATATCCGCCGTATTTCGTAGTAGGGGTCCTAAGCTAGGCGTCTTGGAGCGATGGTAACATGGACACGGTGGTTTTACCCAGCTTCGGGCTCTCTTGATGAGATAATACCCTACATGCTGCTTTTGATTGCATTCATATGGGTGTAGTACAGAGTATATGTATCTACCACGAGATTGTAGTAATGAATATGAGATTGTCCATTGACTAGCTTGGCCTCGGTTTATATATGCACCGTAGGCCTAGGGTTTAGAGGAGTCCTTGTCTTGGGCGCCAAGTCTTGTAGAATCCTCCTTGTATGCGGCATGGGCTGTCCGAACTGGCCCAATAGTGAACCGCCATGGGGGTCCTCGGCCTGATCCAGCTGGTCGGGAGACGACGTGGTGAGTCCCCCCTAGTCCAGGACACCGTCAGGCCGAAAAGTGTTATGTACTCCACCTGTCGAGAATATCGGCGGTGTTTCCGATAACCAGGCAATCAGACCATAAGGTTGTAACAGACAAAGCACGCTCAGGGAACTTATGCTATATTACTGATGAAGTGTAAGAAGCATCTTCGAAGAAAATAGTACCCCCACCGATACCTTTCTTCGGTTGCTCATTGTTACTATGAGACTTGTGCAATAGATTTTTTTTACTCATGAGTTCCGTCGTGTGCCGACCATGATTGAAAACAATAAGAGTGCTAGCTTTCGGCTTCACCCAGTCTGAGGTCTGAGCTCGGATGACCCGATCGTGACAATTGCAGAGGTGCTCCCTTTACTCCCTAGCCGAACAATCGGGAATGTAGGGGTAAACACAGGAGCAAGGCAACCCAGCTTGCGGATCACTTAAGTCAACATGGTGCATATTGTGGCGTAATACACGAACGAGGAACGAAGCCATACAAGTATAATCATATGCAAGAGGAAAAGCTTCGTAAAGGAAGCCCCCAAGTAAACAGGGTATTTGAAGTTGTGTGTCACAAACAAAGTTTTGACAAGGAAGTTTTTCACAAACAACTTTTTGTCAAAAAAGTATAATGC
Organism: Triticum aestivum; assembly: GCF_018294505.1. Lineage (NCBI taxonomy): Eukaryota > Viridiplantae > Streptophyta > Magnoliopsida > Poales > Poaceae > Triticum > Triticum aestivum. The sequence continues at coordinate 32,743,809 of NC_057805.1, forward strand.
TTGGTCGAACCGAACAAAATTTAAAACTAAAAGTTTTTGAGCATGAAAGCGACTTAGCTTGTTAATGTGCTCGGTAAGCCGTCCGAGCTTACGGCGGGACGAGGTCCCAGACCCCAAGCCGGTCCCGAGGTGGCGGAGCGAAGAGCTCGACACTCCGAAGTGGTGACATAGTACGGCCAATGTGGCGAGGTGGAACCCCAGTCTGACCGAGGCGACGGAGCAGGCCGGCAGTGTGATGCCGAAATCTCCAGCTTGGGTTAATGAAGTGATGACGAAGCCCCGGTCCAGGCGAGGTGATGTGGTACGTTGGTACGCCGAGGTGACAGTGCTGCCCAACCTGGATCATTTATCTGTGCACAGAAAATAGTGCAAGCCGGAGATAATAGTAATAATAATAAATTAGAAAAAATCATTGCATAATTAATAATTTATGCAAAGTGAGTAATAAAAGAAACATAGCCCGTGTGCCGAACACTCGATGAGGTAGAGCTCTCTCAGCGATGCCGAAGTCCCCGAGGCAACCGAACATGTCGGTATGGCAATTCGACCAACAAGGTGATCACGCGAGCCGATTAACGCCGATTGGGACGACGGTGTCGGCTTGCCGAAGTGACCGCGTGACGCAGTCGATATCGATTACCTGCACATGTAAAATAGTGCAGTCCAAAAAAATAATAATATAAATATATATAAAAAACCACGCATATTTAATTTATGAAAAATAATTTATTTAAAGATATGTGGCCTGGCGCCGAAGTCAATGTCGATGCAAGGCGTCGGCGTGATGCGGTAAAGGCGTGGCAAAGCCTGAATTCAGGTATGTCCGAGTTCCGAATGCGGTGTTCGCCGAACAGTATACGGAAACTGACCGAACCACCACGCGACCGTCGTTAATGCGGCAACCATTTAATAGACCTGTATATAGATGATGGAACAAACCAGAATGATAATTCCTCGGAAAAAATAAACCCAAACAAGCAAAAATTACTAGGATTAATAGCACCTGGTTTATTTGTGGTAGCAATCCGGAGAAAGGCGACTCCCAAAATTGGGACTCGTTCCGCACACCCATTGCCTGATGGGAGATAAAGCGATGGCATGGCGATGCTGGCAAAGGTTGGCTTGCCGAGACAAAGCCCTCGGCCCAGCTAACGTGACGAAGCCGGTCGACTGGTGACGCCGAAGTCTCCGGGGTAGGTTGATGAAGAGGTGGCGAAGCCCCCGGTCCAGCCGAGGTGTCGAAGCCTCGATATCAGCCGATGAGTCGAAGTAGGTCGGCGTGATGGACATCGGCTTGAAGAAGCAACAGTGCGGCCATACCGATGCAGGTCGTAACTCGTGACGTGGTCAATGCCGGCTTGATGAAGTGACTGTGCGGCGATGCCGGTGTTCCCGCTCCGTGTAATCCATGGGGCGGCGATGTTGGTGACGATTTATTCTTCGCGATGCTGAACTCCTGTTCGGCTTGCCGAGATGATGATCCGAAGAAGTTGAGCTTGGCTCAACAAAGGCACGACGTGTCTAGCGCAGGTCGGCCGCCATGGAGCAACATTGTCGGGCTGGTTTGACACCGGCGCGAGGGTGAAGATCATATTGGAAAAGACTTTAAAATTAGTGGGATGTGTTTGGAAACAAAACACAATACCCCATGCAAAACTTCCTTCAAAAAGGATGTCCGAAATCCCGTTCATTAAAAAGATGAACTCGGGTCGGATTCGTTCTCGCGCAGAAAACAGATGTGAAAAGTGATGCACTAATCGGAAGGTTCCCGGAGTTTGGACGGTCGGATCGAGCTAAATTTTTTAGGGGCGGTAGATATAGGAATTACGCAGCCGATCAACGGTTGGATCTTCCAAAGGACGTCCGAGCTAGATGCTGGACACCACGCCCCAAACTCGTCCGGATTCTCATCCAGATTCGATAGGGCTCCGGTATATCGGAGATTGACAGAGATTGCTCCATCGGAACACGACGAAATTTCACAGGGTTGTTGTAGACTCCATTCCGCACAATTCCACCGAAGGAATCGTCAAAGCGATGCTCGAGGAGGTGGTGGCGGCGGATACAAGTTTGCTGTCCGGAAAAACAGCACGGTCGCCCGAGGGCAATGTTAACGTTGAGCCCCGAAGCTCAATGGATGATTACTCCATGATCATGATAGAGATCAGAGTTGATATTGATGAAGGCCCTCGTCCGAACATGATGATCGGGGGCAGAGCATAGTCCTCGGTCAAGCCAAGGCGACCAGTCGAGCCGGCGACGAAGATGCCAACGTCGCAGTTGATCTGGAGTCAAGCCATTGATCCTTTGTCGATCACACAGCGGAACTCTCAATGAAAGCACCATTGTCGGTGTCAAAACTAGCAGATCTCGGGTAGGGGGTCCCAAGTTGTGCGTCTAGGGTTGATGGGTAACAGGAGACAGGGGACATGATGTTTACCCAGGTTCGGGCCCTCTCTATCGAGGTAATACCCTACTTCCTGCTTGATTGATCTTGATGAATATAGGGTTACAAGAGTTGACCTACCTTGAGATCATATGTTGTGGTCTAAGCCCTAGAGGTATGATGAGTAATGTCATAATGATCTATCAACTGGCCTAGCCTCGGCTTATATAACATACCGGAGGCCTAGGATAACAAGAGTCCTAGTCGAATACGCCGGTGGAGAGGAGTCCTTGTCTTGATCACCAAGTCTTGTGGAATCTTCCTCATGCATGTCATCGGCTGTCCAAACTGGCCCATGAGTAAACGACCATGGGGTTCCTCGGCCCAATACAACTGATCGGGAGACGATGTCGTGAGTACCCCTAGTCCAGGACACCGTCAGCCGGCTTCGAGGTAGCCGCTCCATGGGGGTGCGGGATGGAGCACCGTCGGCGCCGGGAGGTCGAGTTAAGGAGAAGGTGCGATGCGATGAGTGTACAACCTCTTTGGTGGTGCCGAGTAGGCCTCGGCTTCGTCCGAGGAGTCGGTGAGGATGCTGCGGTTCTGGTGGAGCAGGTTAAGGCGGCGCTGTGGGGATGGAGCAGCCACAATACACGAGGCGATCGTCGGAGCAGCTCCTTGGAGGTGGAGAACGGGGCGGCTGAACCGGCGGGACAACGAGATGGATGACGGATCCTCATCCGGGGAGGTGGACGAGGGACGTCGAGCTGTTGCGGTGGACGACGTCGTCGAGGAAGAGGCTCCGGCTGGGCAGCGGGAAGGTGGCGGACGGAGGAGGGTGGGGTTTCGCGGCTGGAGCGGAGAGGTTATGGCGGCCTGGGACTTCGAATGGCGAAAACGAGGCGATAGGAGGGGGGAACCATGACTTACGGATGCGCTTGTCCAAAATGTAGGGTGTGTTACAAAAGTACCCCCACAGATTTGAACTAGCGGCCCTTTCGGCTCAGGGTTAGAAGGGGGATTTCGTGTGTCGGGATTTGGCAGCTGGAGGGAGTTTTCGCGCGCGTTGTAATTTTGGGATAGCAAGGTGCGGGTTGTGAAGGCGCCAGTTTTGGGAGCACGATATCAGAATTTTCGGGATATAATAAGGCGCGGGTTGAATTTTAGGGAGAAGCCTAACGTGTAATATTGTACTTGTACGTACCAAATCAATTCGCACTTCCCTCAACGAAAAAAAACAAAAAAAATAAAACTATTCACACCACGCAAAGAGAGAGTATTGTCCCGTTTTACTATACAAATGCTATTCAAAGCTACTCCCTCCTTCCATCTATATAGGGCCTAATGCGTTTTTCGAGGCTAACTTTGACCAAATATTAGAGCAATAATATATGACATGCAACTTACACAAAGCACACCGTTAAATTCGTGTGTGAAAGGAGCTTTCAATGATATAATTTTCACATTGTGCATGTCATGTACTATTAATCTTGTCAATAGTCAAAGGCGGTCTTAAAAAATGCATTAGGCCCTATATAGATGGAAGGAGGGAGTATGAATCCATGTTATGTCCAAATTAATTTTTTCACTGGTTGTATAATGCATGTAACCTACTCATACCAACATTTTAGTGCATTCCAAATGTTTATACTACCGCTGCAATTCGAACTGCATTTGAATTCGTTTCTCTATTTCAATAAGAATCTACAATCATGATTGTTGCCAACTTCAACCATCATTCATGTGTTACCTTAATGACACACCACATGATTACTATAGAGATAGATATGAACTATGTGTACTATATGAACTCAAATTCTATTTTCTGAATACACTTGATGTTGATTCCAAATAATAGTACATTTGATGTACTAACTATATATTCATAATCTAAACCATGTTCCGTACGTACGCTGTGTTTATCACACAAAGTATAGTGCCCCGCCCCCTACATTATGACAAGTATTTAGCCCTGAGCTGCAAAAGCCACACATTAGCCCAAATTATAATCAATGTTCCACATTTTGATATCTTCTTCAAGTATCCGTATCCACTTTTTTATAATGAATTATCATCTTTTTTCATCTTTTACACCTTCACCATCCTCTTCTATTTGTAGCTAGCTAGCGCTAACTTTATATCGTGCGTGCACACGCCCGCCCCCTCTCACCCTCCCTCAGCGTCCCCTCCATCGCGCACGTTCGTTATTTCTCTTTAGGTCGTTCACCCGCGGTGTGTGTAGGCCCCCCGGCTCCTTCTTTCCGGCACACACCGGTCGATATACCTCTCTAGCCAAGTGTGCCTACCACAAACACATATATACTTCCCCTCTTCACTTCTCACCGTCCATGCCCCCCTATGTCCAGTACGGTTCCACACAGATGCACACTCCCGCCCCTCTTTTCATTGATCTCATACTCGCACACTCCTCCCCCCTCGACATGGTAGGCCTCTCGCACCACCTCCTAGCGGCACCCCTCTCCCCATGTCTGTCTCTCCGGACCTTATTTGCGTCTAACACATGCATGCATGTATACGTACCGATCTCCCTACATATAGGCAGGTCGACTATAATTCGTTTTCCCCATGCACCGATACACTTACATCACTAGTTATGTCTATCCCTTTCTCGGACACACGACGGTTGATCTTCCTATGTAGTTATGTATGCTTACCACAACCATATCGTCTCCCCTCAGCATCCTTGCATACCTCCCTGCCCATCTCTCACACACACGTGCATAGACAGACAAATAGACATCCCCCGCCCTCTCTTATTGATATTGCACTCGTACCCTCCGTTTGTCTAGCAGGCCTCTCCCACCATTTGTGAGATGCCACTCCACCACCAACCCTCTGACACTCTACCTTTGTCTTTCTCCCAACCTTATTCCTCTGCTACACATATCCATGGATGCCGATCGATCTCCCTCAATACATAGCTAGGTCTCTCTCCTTCCCCACACATATACTAGTCGATCGGTATCTGCCCCTCCCCTCCCCCACACACACTGATAGTCGAACGTTGTAGGTACGTATCCATGCCACAAAAAAAACTGCACCTCTGCCCTCTCAAATTCCAGTAGGCCAGCCGCCCTGTATCTTTGACGTGGGCAAACACAAATTCGATGGCACTCTTTATCGATCGTGCAGCCACACACTTCATCCCTGTTTTCCATTCTATCGATATCTCACGTCCATGACTCTGTTTCACACACATTGCATATGTTACATTTTTTTTGTTTGAGATATCATCGGCACATTGCGTCTGTTTCGCATAAACCATCTCTCTCACACCCACCCACGTACGTACCTGCACCTAAAGAAGAGGTGCACGTAGGACGCACGTACTCACATCTCGTTCCCGGCCACACCCGCGCGGGTACACGGTGGAGTTTGTTTCTGTACGAAAAGGCAGCCCACGTGATAATTTCACGAGTGTAGCGGTTGTTTACTCGAAGGAGGGTCGGGTACCATGCCTAGACGGAACAAAGTTCGACTTGACGCGTTAGTATTAAATAAAGTTATATATTCCTTAATGGCACGTATAGAATATAAAACGATTGTCGTGGGGAAAATGGAAAAATCCGCTCCACTATATAGAACGGAGCCTACCTGTCGGGGTTTCTCTCTCGTCACACCATCTCAAACAAGGCGGCAGTGGCCTCTCTCTCACCGCTGGTCAGTGATCCGGCCGCATGCCGTCCGCCGGCGGAAAGGGAGGATGTGCATCGTTTCTCCGTTGGACGGCGTTGAGGCGGCACGTCCCGATCTGCGGTACCCGTCGTTCTCTCTCACCAAGCTCCAGCGCGGTAGAGCCTTCACCACTTGCTCGATGCCGCAGTATGGGCAGATACCGGCCGCCGGCGCCCTCCTAGTAACATCCCGACGACCCTCAGGTACAGCTTCCTCTGGCCTTGCTCCACTGCCCATCTTCCCACGTTGCTGCATGTGGATCTTCTTTAGTTGTTTGCTTAAAACATATCTCGGCCGACGTACTTTCCATCTTGCAATCTCGTCCTCAAACCATTTTTGATAAACCACCATGTGCTATCTTTCCCTTATTACATGGAATATGCTTCTTTTTTGTGGGCGTATGTGTCTTCAACTCGTGTTATTGGGCAGTAATTGTTTCCTTTCTACCTCCTTTTGCAAACAGGGCTATCCATTTTCACCTTGTTGCTATTGCGACCTTTTGGTGAACTGCACAAATCACTTTTTCTTAAGAGGGTTTTGTGCAGTTCCGCCAAAATGTCACACGGGCAACGTTTTTACATTTCTGTGGGACTGCAGAAAGGGAGATTGGTTTTGCTATCCTCCTCATCTAACTCCGTGCCTAATCTTCTCCAACAAGTAGTTAGTCCTAAAGAGAGATCGCAGAGGTGATCAGCTTCTATTTGTGTGTGTTATGTTTCATCATCTAGTTCCACTATTATTGTAATCACACTGACTGGATATCTTTGCAAACGGGGATGGTCAACTCGATTTTAGTGGAGCTGCACAAAATGATCGGATTGTGGTGTCCTCCGTACACCTCTTTTTTGGCTACAGAGCTGGGTGAAACTAGCTGCCAAGCAATGAACACTGTGCCCAGGAAATGGAGCCATGCCTACAAACAGCATCGATCAATTATATATTTTTCTTTATTTGTACACCTTCTCACAACTTTGTCTTCAGTTGTGATGTGAATATTGGCGCTGATCTGCGAACCATTGAGATGCATTAGCAGCCATGGTAGTTTCATTTGTATTTGATGGAATGTTGTAATGAGATAATCTTGAGGCAAGAGGACACAAATCCTAAGTTGAAACCTTTTTTTTCCTGCGGGAACCAAAGTTGAAACCTTCATATCATCACAGTACAATCTCATTAAAATTATGCGTACATATAAACAAATCCTAAAGGATTGATAGCAATGCCAGAAACAATTCAACTTCGTTTCGCCGACATGTGGGACATCCTTCATCCGGCTCCACCTGCCGTGCAGCAATATTGAGTGCACAACTGCAGGGAAAGATTCACCCCGGTCGTTGCGCCACATTAGTAATGACTAGTGAGCAGTCAAATCACAGAGCCCCACCTTCGCCACAATAAGTTGCTCGGATGAAGCAACCATCATTTCTCTGTTCCTTGAATCCGTTGGTACTCCCATATTCCCAGAGTAATAAGTTGCTCGGGCGAAGCAACCATCACTTCACCATTCCCACAGTAAGTACTAGTACCTGCTTGGGCCCACTAAAAAAATCACTTTTCTCTCTCCATCAAGTGCATTTATTGTCAATCTAATCCTGTCACCGAAACACCTCTTTGGCTACAGTTAGTTCAGGGTTAGTCATGAGTTAGTCTAACCTCTAGCTAAGTTAGAGTATCCAAACAGGAGCAGTATAGGACATGCAAGTTGCTCAAAGCATATAGTCAAATTCTTACGTGAAAGGATCTTTTTTCTTTTTGAAAACGGAACGTGAAAGGATCTTCGAATGATATAATTTTCAAATTATATAAAATCTTATCAATAGTCAAAGGCATCCTCGAAGAATACATTAGGCCCTACTCCCGCCGTCTAGGTGTATAAGTCACCTTACGAAAACCAAATAATCCCAAAATACTTAGGCGCGGTGCATTAACTCCCACCTTGTTTCTTGTTTCTTGACATATCCACCAATAAGAGATGTGGGGCGTGCATGTTTTCAATGACTTAGACTACTACCTCCGTCTAGGTGAATGAGTCATTCGCGTAGTTCTAGGTCATCGATTTAAGGAATTAAATATGTGTTATATGTCATAAAAAGTATATCACTAGATTTCTACACGGATGTAGTTTCTAAATATATATTTTTGTCAAATATAATACATATTTAGATAGTTAAATCGTCAACCTAGAACTACGCGAATGACTTATTCACCGAGACGGAGGTAGTACCAAACACGACATGGAATGGTTAGTTCATTGCATGCAATGCTATTAATTAGCAAATAAATATTAATTTCTATCGTTTTCCTCTCTTCCTTGGTCACGGTGCACAATCTAAGACGACTTATTCACTAGACGGAGGGAGTATATAAAATCTTATCAATAGTCAAAACCAAGTGTTACTACTACACCAAACAAGTTCAAAACGAGAACCTGGACCCACTCACGGCACACATGTCTGTCTCGTTTGGTCCGTCAGTCAAAGCGCTTCCTCTTCTTGGCATAACAATAGAGTACAGTATTTTTTTAGAATGCTCTTGGCATGTCGCTAACATGGATGAGTTAACCGATCTCAATAGACGGCAAAAACGCCTGCCAGCCGCACTTTGAGACAGACGAGGACCGAGAAGTGATACGGGCTGCTGGATTACTAGAGCTAGGTGCCGCATGGAGGCCAAGAAATATGGTGATAGCGTGGGTTAGCCATGTAGTATGATGATGTAACTACACTGGGTTGCCGTGTTTCGTACTCTTCCAGTCTACTGTGGAGATGATTGGTTGATTTTATATCGCTGAATAATATAAAATATTATGAGTGCAGATGCTCCACCACGAGGTTCCTTGCTCCTTCTCGGTCATCGGGAATCTATGTTCTTCCACTCTTTTTTTTACGTGAGCTTTGTTCATCCTTTTGCCAACACACGGCAACTCGCAGAACGACGAGAAGCTTGCTTACTACGCCTTCTCCCTCGCCAACGCGTGCGCGGTGGCTCCGCAACATTTATTCTATTTGTCTAGGAATCCGCATATATCTAGGCTCTTGCATGAGAGCCCACTCACCTTATAGACTACCCATAGTAGGAGTAACATAGATGGTAACATCACACATATCAAGGCAAAACAGATGATGTGGCGAGTAATTAATGAGAAAATAGAAGCATGTGGTAACATAGCTAGTTACTGTAACATCACACATACCAAGACGAGTCGAGTCTACAACCTAATAAATGAAGTGTTGCATGACTAGTACTCCCTCCTTTCCGGTTTATAAGGCTAAAATCTAAAATCTCATCAACCAAGGCACTTGGTGAGTGGAGGAATGTATCTCATACTTTACAAAGCTACCCAAATTAAAATGATGCATTCATTTGGATTAATTGCAGTGCATGTATGCTTGCCCACTAAATATTTGGTCAAAATTTGGCACGAACTACAAAGGTGACCTATAAACCAGGATGGAAGGTGGGCCATGTATTGATGAAATAGCACATCTTTGTATCTTAGGTTGTGCACCGTGACCAAGGAGGAGGGGAAAATGAGAGAACTTAATGTTTATTTGCTAATTAATAGCTTTGCATGCAATGAACTAACCACTGCATGTCGTGTTTGGTAGTCTCCAGTCATTAAAGGCATGCACACCCACATCTCTTATTGGTTGATATGTCAAGAAACAAGAAACGAGGTAGAAGTTAATGCACCGCGCCTAAGTGTTTTGGGATTATTTGGTTTTCGTAAGATGACTTACACACCTAGACGGAGGGAGTATTATACTTGAAGGCTACAAGGTTGGCTAGAGATGACGTGGCAATGTCATGTAGCCATCAGCTGGCTATACTATTAACCATGCTCTTATAATACTCCTATATTTAAGAACGGAGGGAGTAGTTGGCATGCATGCTACTACCTATAATACTCCCATTACAACCAGCCTGGTAGAATTAAAATACCTAATCTAAATGGTCGCCGCCCGATCTCTTTGTCCTCCTCCAGCATCCGGCAGAAGAAGAATCGAGCAAGACACCGGCTGTATTCGCCAGCGTCGCCTCGGCAGTGGCCTTCATGGGATACTTTTCCTCGATGATGGTGGCGGGCGGGGACGTGCTGCCCGTCACCTCGTCCACATATGCGTAGCTGCATCACCTCGTCGACATTCACGGTGGCTTCTTTTTTTGCATGCATGTCGCGGCTACGCGCGCGTCGACGGCGGATGGCGCAGTCGCAGACACTAGAGGTGTTGTACGACGCGGCGGTGTCGAGGGCAGCGACGATGCCCGTGCCGCCATGCTCCCCGACAAGCCGGCATGGAGCAAGTCGGCACTCTTCCTCGAGCTGTATTGGAGAAGCCAGCTGCGGAACCACGCGCTGGCTTAGTGCGGCAACTGCCTCCGACGGGCTAGGCGAGGTAGGTGGAGAAGCGAGCTGCCGGGGTCGGCGGGCCACCCAGACGGCTTTTAGGCCGGAGAACTGCTCTTCCTGCTCGTCGGATGCCGCCGAAAGAGTGGACAAAATGGTGGAAGGAGGAGCTTGGCCGGCGTTCTGCTCCTGAACGGACGTGTGTGGCCGGAGTTGGTTTCTTGCATTCCACGCGGATTTCTATATCTATACTACTACTCCTATATAGTGTACCAATTTTAAGTAGGACTAAGAAGATCAATCATAACCGTTGATCTTCTAAATCATACGGCCAATATCAGTAGGATTCGCATGAACAGTACAGTGCTGCTACCTCACCTGTGTTCTAGAACAATCATGTACCCTTTCTAGAAAAAAGAAGCCCATAACTAGCTCCAATGGGCTGTGTTGCCACATGACCACCATATGGTTTGATTGAGCCTAGTCGAGATGGTTTAGTAGCAGAATGTGGATATTTCTCAAAAAAAAGAACACGTGGAAAAACTGAAGCAACGTGCAGTTCTTTGTAAATGAATGTAAAGTTTTATGGCATGAATACTACTTCCCGCTTTTACAATATTTAACTAATATCGGCATTTATACATCACTATAATTTCTTTTTCTTTGAATCTATTAGCACATATATTACTTCTTTTCCCTTATACCAAAATCACTCTGTTATATTAAGACGTGCCTTGCACGTGTATACATACTAGTAAATGTAGGTTTTTGAATGCGGCGAGGAGGCAGGTACAGCTAGGAGTGCAGCGGGCGACGCCCTGGGCCGCCGCGCCGCTTCAAATGGCGGACGCAGTGAGAGGTCACATCCGCCCTGACCCCCTTGACCGTGGACCTTGACGGTGTACGTCACCTTGTGTCCAGATCTGAGATGCCACGTGTACCAGATGAATGACTCCAAGCTCGACCACCGTGATGCAAGAGGTGCGAGCCGAGGAACACTGTTGGAGACACCCCCCCGGCCCATAATTTTCCTCGTCATCATCTGAGTCCTAGAAGATCTCACACATCATTATTAGGCATGCAACCTCCTTCATAGACAACGTGCGCAGAAGGAGTAGAGGCGACTGGGGATGCACCACGTCGTGGGCACTCCTTACGTGCTTGTGTGCGTGCAACGTGCGTGCTTTTCCATCGGTGCTAGCTCTAACGCTGAGGCTGCGGTCGTCTTCGTCTCCGGCTAGTTGTTGAGCAACGACGGCAAAGAGGTGCTGCAAGAGATGCGTAGGCGCCGTTGTGTGCGAGCTTCGCCGTAGCACGACGAACCGGACATCGCCACAGATGGCGCACGCCTCCATGCAGCCGAGTGTGTGCGCATGCATGTGTTATTCACGTGCATTCTGCGGCCGAGTGTGTGTGCATGCATGTGTTGTGTATGTGCGTTGTGTGCTCCTTGCTGTGCGCGTTTGTGCATGAGTTGGATCGGCATGAGTTAGTGCGTCGGCGTGTGTACATGCGTGGCTGCATGCGTCCTGTACATGCGTGACTTCTTGCGTGGTTATCAATATAAACTAATAAAATATCTTCAACTTAGCATCCTGATGTATCGTCTCTAGTGGTTAGCGAAGAGTTCATGTTCTTTTATTTGTTTATAGGTGGGCAGGCGGCAAAAAATAGGGGAAAACGCGCAAGGTTCCTTGCAGACGCTCCACCGCGAGGTTCCTTGCTCCTTCTCAGTCGTCGGGAATCTATGTTCCTCCACTCTTTTTTTACGTGAGCTTTGTTCATCCTTTTGCCAACACGCGAGACATCTAGCATCAAGGTGCACGTGTCATGCAAGAAAATTGAGATAATCAGATAAGCAGTGCGTAAGTGAGTCGTGCACTTCGATGGCACCTACTCCTACTACGCAATATTTTTTCTCCTCGATGGCACATGAATAGTGCACGTACTCAACGACGGCGCATGGGATGGTAGCCATGACATGGTCAGCCCTTTTTTGGAGTACGTACTAAATAACTTTGATGTGTCCCGTCAACTCGCAGAACGACGAGAAGCTTGCTTACTACGCCTTCTCCCTCGCCAACGCGTGCGCGGTGGCTCGCCGCACGAGGAGAAACTTTTGCTTACAAGCGGTGGATGTGCAGCAGTTCATTTGGTGTCAGATTGCCAGAAGTACTACTGTAGTACCACCATTATTGTTCGACTTCCGGAAGAGGCGAAGAGCCAAGCGCAAGGTCACCTACTAACCTTAGGCTAGCCATAGTGGGAGTAACATAAGTAGGAGTACCTCCTTTTTTTATTCTAGAACAACCACACGCGAATATTGGACGGTAGCAGCACAGCAACTGAATAAAAAATCGAAACCTTCCCGCCCAGTGCCAGCTGAGCCCGCCGCTCCACATTGATGGCAAGTCAGGGCGACACGACCTCTCACTGCTTCCGCCGTTGAAGCGGCGCGCCGACCGAGGGCACCGCCCGCTGCACGCCCGGCATTTCAGACTACACATACTTTGTGAGACAAAAGGTGGGGCCATTATTAATGATATAGTATTATACTAAAGGGACTAACTATTGTAAGCAGGCTACGTATTAGGTTGGTTCTAGATGATGTGTCAACTTCATATAGCCGGATGTTGGCTATACTATTAACCATGCTCTAAGTGCGGTGTGAGTCGGAAAATTTATTAAGTCATTAATTAATAATTAACGGATGCCTTAATTACTCAGCCGTTTCTGATTCTTTTGGAAAGTGGGGCTATATTATTGACTTGGACGTGGGGTTTGGGCCAAAGGCCTACTATTATACTTGGTCTTACTCGCACGACCGACCTGACAGGCTCTACCCTAGCCGCCCTTGTATCATCTGGTTTCGCATTGTTCCAGATCTTAGCGCCGCCACGCAATTCTTCTCCATCCCTCCTTCCGGCGTGCACCGTGAGAAGGAATAGCAGTCCTCTGAACCCCGCCTTTCGTGATCCTGTACGGGACAGGGGCGATCGGGTTTTTGGGGAGCACACTCCTGTGACTGCTGCCAGCGACTACTTCCTCAACGACAGCCTTCTTCCCCGACCTCGGTAACCTCTTCATCAACAACATGAGTGACAACATCAACCACAACGGTTCTTCTCCCGCTGTACAGTATGTGATTCTGTCCTCCTGGTTTAGTCTGCATCATTACTTTGATCTTTTCAATTGTCGTCATGATCTATTTACTGTTGATTCGGATTAAATCTCATAGTAAATTGCTCATATATTCAACAATCCAATCCAAAAACTTGATTATAGGCAATTTACTCCGAGTGGTTTTGCTGCGCTTTTGAAGCCGCCTACTTTTAAGGGGGTGCAATATAAAAGGTGGCGCACAAGAGCAGTATATTGGTTTCAGATCATGTACTGCTTGACGCCACTAAGGGTAAGCCTGAGGGCGATCTTAATCCTACACAGCAGGAAGCTTTTGAGAACATGGATACCCTCTTCAAAGCCGCCCTACTGAGTGTTCTTGACGATTCCATTGTGGATTCACATATGTCGTTTGACAGCGGCAAAGACATGTGGGCTGCGCTCGAGGCCACGTTTGGGGCCTCGGGCGCTGGCAACGAGTTGTACGTCATGGAGCAATTATGTGACTACAAGATGACTGATGAGCGCTCTGTTGTTCAGCAGACTCATGAGATACAGTCACTCGCTAAGGAACTTGAGTACTTTAAGTGTGTGTTGCCAGACAAATTTGTTGCTGGGACCATCATTGCCAAGCTTCCGTGGAACGATTTTGCTACTTCTCTGAAAAACAAGAGACATGAGTTTTCCGTTTCGGATCTCATTAGCACTCTTGATTTTGAAGAGAAGGCAAGAGCAAAAGACACACGTGCTCGGGTCACTATGGGAGCTTCTAGTGCCCACATGGTACACGAGAAGAACTTCCAGCCCAACCAGCCCCAAAACAACAAGAACAAATCTCAGGGAAAAGGCAAGTTTGATGCAAAGAACAAGCCGTCACATTCTACCAACTTCAAGAAGAATTCTCATAACGGGAAGGGATACAAACCTCAATTTTGGTAGCACCGCAAAAAAGTTATATGGCTGCATCTACCTGCTGTCAGCTAACCTCATGGTGCTCCAGGTATTCCTACATTCGTAACTAGGTACAATGACCACCGCAAGATGAAATAAGCTTATTCGTATGTTGACTTGCTGATTGCAGTGCGGAATGATCCTGTCATGTGTGGAGTAGCAAACAAGCAGTGCAGCCGAAGGTGGAAATCAACCAAGGACTTATGAAATTATATATAATCTTCCTCAGGCAGGTCAGTATCCCCTTCGTCGAGATGATCATGTTTTGTCATGCCGAGCTATTGATATGTGCTACTGTTTTGCAACACCGTTTAAGTATAGCTATTGTTTTCCTATCTTTTCAGATTCAGGACAATGAAGATGATTTTAGGGGAACTGCACAATATGGACTCATGCATGTTGAGTCATCTCTATTGCCTCATGTGTTTGCTGCAAATGTGTCAGCATCAATTGCAAGATGAGGCAGCTAGCTAGATGTGGAGTTGCCAACATGCTCAAAGTGCTCGCAACATTGAGAAGAAACAAGCATGCCCAGGAAATTAATGCGTGCGCAGGGAGGCCCTTTGCTCAGAGAAGGATCGATTGATTTTCTTTATTTCCACACCTTCTCACAGCTTTGTATTGGTTATAGTATGGTGAATCATTGAGATGCATAAACATGCTGAACTTTTGTTCTTCTGAATGTTAGTATGCATACTGTATCTTCTGAAGCTTAGTTTAATGTAAATGTTGACTAGCCTGTGAACCTTCACAATCTAGTAAGTATATTGTAGGCCTATTATTTGACACCTCACTTTGCCGCGCTACGCGACCAGTGTGAGTGTCTGCATCCAGTAAAGCATCCTCTAATTTGGTGGATGCCAAGTTGAAAAAGGTTACCGATGAGTAGCCATAAGCTAGAGGCGTCTCTTTTTTTCTTTCGAACGGGCAATAAGCTGGAGAGTGTCTCGGGCTGCCTCTAGCACAAGGCCCTCCAGTACGAAACATGGGCAGCCGACTGGGCCCGTACAAAAGCCTATCCATCTTAAAGCCCATTTGTTTTTGTTTTTTGTGAGGAGAAGCCCATATTTCTTGAAGAGGGGGCGATCCCAGGAAAACCCTCCTTCCTCCTCGCTTCCACTTACGCTTCCGTCTCGCCCCAATCCCCCCACTCCCCATCATCCTCACTCTTCCAGAAAACCCCCGCTCACCTTCTTCCTCACTCATACAGAAAACGCCTGCTCCTCTTCTTCCACTCCTACAGAAAACCCAAGCCCTCCTTCTTCCCCACTTGCACTGCCACTAGGCTCGTCTCTGGCTACTCTGCTCAAACCCGTGAGCTCGGCGCGACGCCCACAAGGAAAATGGAGTCGGCTGGCCCCAGCGCCAAGAAGATGAGGCTCCCGCCAGCGGCGACGCCGGTTGTAGATACCGCACCCGGCATCGCGGGAAGAAGCGGCGAGCCCCCCCCCACCCGGATCTGAGGAACCGGTAGAATCTTCGGTGGACTGCATCAGCGATCTCCCGGACATCATCCTTGAGGAGATAATCTCGCTTCTCCCCACCAAGGATTGCTGCCGCACACAAGTCCTCTCAACTCGGTGGCGCCCTCTATGGTGCACCGCGCCCATCAATCTCGACTGTCGTAAGATATCTGTCCTTCCTGAATATGATCTCCTCAGAGCCATCGTCTCCTCTCACCAGCAGGGCCCCGTTCAACGCGTCTGCATCCCGACACGCTACCTGCTGTCCATACCCGGCACGATGGACGCTTGGCTGACATCCCCTCAATTCGGGAAAACTCCAGCAGTTTGAGTTCTACCATTACCACGAAAGTTTCATACCACGAACACACCAAGAATTCGTGCCCACACCATCGTTGTCCATCTCGCGGTTTTCCTCCTCTCTCCACACCGCCACCTTCGCCCGGTGCCATCTACCAAACGATCTGGTACAAATGCTTCGACTCCCACTGCTAAAATAACTTTCGCTTGTGGTGGTTTATCTGTCGGAGACCTCACTGCACAGCATCATCCACTCCAGTTGCCTTGCCCTGGAGCGCTTGCTGATTGTTTTGGGAATAGAAATCCCTATCAGTTGTCTCCAAATAAAGTCGCCTCACCTTAAAAGCATTGGAATTTGTTTTGAAGGATAGCAGCTCATCATGGAAGGTGCACCTTCACTTCAAAGGTTGCTCCTTGATAATTGTTATAAACCTTCGCAAATAACTATCGTCTCTGTGCCCAAACTGGAGACCTTGGGTGTAATTCGTGATCCGTTTAATGATCACATGAAGTTGGTGTTTGGTTCCTCACTTTTTCAGGTACCGTATATTATCATCTACACATTTGTAATCATAAGCTGCATTTTTCATTTGTGCGCATAAGTTTTATATCATCTTGGAGTACACTTTGGGTACTAATATTATGTTATATGCTCAATGAAGAGTTCGTCCATGGATAGCCTATCAACGTTGCTGGATTCTGTCAAGATCTTATATATCGGAATGTCTAGTTTTGATCTGAACCTAATTATTGGCTTGTTGCGATGCTTTCGATCTCTGGAGAATTTATATATAGAGGTGATGATTTCATGCACATTGAAAGCCCGTATATATTGTACTAGAATTAACCGTTCAGTTGTCGCTCTTTTGACATACTCTTTTTCAGACCTTAACTGTTTTCAATCTTCATGTCTACTTAGGTACTGCGACCACATGGAGAAAAACGTATAACCAATCGGTGGCGTAATAAGCACCAGGATTTTCTCAGGTCTCATGACATTCGTTTAAGGAAAATAACGATGGAAAGATATGCATCCAAGCAGGCAAACAGAAGCTTTGTCGCATTCTTCCTGTTGAATGCGAGGTTACTATTGTCCATGAGGCTTAAGTTTTACAGCAAGAGATTTCTCACGGACGGACATGTTGAACATCAAAAAAAAGAAGTTTCAGGTGGAGAAATGGGCTTCTAAACGTGCTCAGCTTCTATTTACAACAAGTTGTAGTCACCCTAAAATAATTTTTTTGCACAGGATGTTGATTTTATGGATCAGACCGATCCATTTGTTTGTGACTACGAAAAAGAGTGGTTGGGTTAGATGTTACTGCCATGTTCAATCTGGGTTTTGTCTAAAAATTTGATGAACAATTAATCCTTGGGCTTTTTGTACCGTTTGTAAGCTTGAGTTGCATGTTGTTGCCCTCGTACTCCCCTCCACCTGCCACTACACTGCCGCATCTTCCACGGTTACTGTTCGTTCCCGTCCGAGGCCTCGCCGTCGTTCTCTGCCTTGGTTTGCTCGCTGTGCCCGCCGCCGTCTGGCGTTGTCAACATGGTCAACAACCAAGAGGAATCAGGAGATGACTGTACGTGGAGAGGCTGACAGTAGGGACCCACCAGGGTCATTGCATTACGCAAGCAGGTGCCTCGTTATTACAAGCCAAAAAAATACTTCCTCCTAATTGTTTGACAACTAGGTCCCACGCCATTGTCAATGTAGTCAATAAACGAGAAAAATACACAACGAGCGGATAACACCAGGGACCCAGCAGCTCGCCCAGTTGTTTTTTAGTTTCAGAGACGGAGCTCAACTGCGCGCTGTGCGGGGGCTGTGGCCCATCTAGCCCACGCGTACGCTTTTATTTAAGCACATGACGAGCCCAGTTGATATCTTTTTTCTTTCTGAAAATGGCTAGCCCAGTTCTTTTTTTTGGAGAATACCAAAACCGAGGCCTACTTGCTTTTCTCAGCCCTGCTGGGCTGCAAATCTTTCAAGACTAGGAGGGATGTAAGTAGTAAGAAATGGGCTTCCCCAGAAAATGGGCTATAAGTTGTAAGAAATGGGCTGTAAATTTTTAAACCAAAGCCAACCGGCAATTACATTAAAATGTCATTTTTTCTGGATTTCTCTACTCTCTACTCTTATAAAAACCAAATCCAACTAGCAATTACATTAAAATATCGTCTTTTCTCCCACAAGATAAACTACGCATACAAATGCATCTTCATGTTCGGTGCAACGCACATGCATCTTGCTAGTTAAGATTTTAAATTTCATTCATTTTTTTGCGGAGAATTGTTTTTTGAATTTTATTTTGATATAATTTTTTAAAAAAAATATTTTTAACGCGACTCAAATTTTCGTGATTAAAAGAGTTCGGACCCCACCGAAATATGCAAAATTTCGCTGAATTGTTTAGCAGTGCCCAGAATATATGGTCTGTAATGCTAATAAAAAGAATATGGGCTTCAAATATCCTTAAGAATTAGCAAATGGGCTGTAAATTATTGAAAATAATGGCTAATGGGTTGTATGTTGTTTTCCACAGATTTGGAGGCTGGCTTCTGGGCCTACTAGGTTGACGATGACGCTGTCCTAAATTTTTTTTGACGCGTACGCAAGGCTTTGTCAACTTAGTCAACACAGAGCAGTGACTATTGGATGTCCATCCAACGGCCGCCGTGCTTCTTCAATCTTTGATCTTCCTGCTCCAGCCGCCCAAACCAGCGCCGGCGGGACTGCCTGCTCCCTCCTCCTGTGGCTGGTTGTGCTGCTGCTAGGCCATCCCTCTACCCACCCGCACATCCTATTATTTTCCGGTGATGTCAGCCTCACCCCGCAGCCGACCAGTCAGCGCTCGTACTCCCCTCAGCGTGGGCATCCGCTGCGGTGGCTTCACCGGCTCCGGGTCGTTCCCTTCCTGGGCCTCGCCCTCGTCCACTGTGTTTGTGCTCTCGGCACGGTGAGGTCAACATGGTCAAGAAACAACAGCCATCGGAAGAGGCTTACAATAGGGGTCCACGCAAGGAAATGCCTCCTTATTACGCGCAAAATAATGATTCCTCCACCTGACAGCTGGGACCCACCGAAAGGGCCTCTGTATTTCTTGAAAAAAACGCCCCCCCCCCCCCGCTGTCAGCTCGGACCCACCAGCTATATCTTCGCACGCAAGGAAGTGCCTCCTTATTACGCACAAAAAAATGAATACTCCCCTGCTAGCTGGGACCCACCATTGTGGGAGGCTGACTTGTGGGCCTACTAAGATGACGGGGACGGAGGGCTTTGTCAACTTAGTCAGTATGAACGATTCTAGCTCCAGTGACCGTACGATGTCCATCCAACGGTCGTAGTGCTTCTTCAACCTCTGGTCTTCTTGCTCCAGCCGCCCAAACAAGCGTCGGCCGTGCCGCCTGCCCCTGCCTCCCGTGTCCGGGTGTGCTGCCACCGCTGGCCATGCCATCCCTCTATACTCACCCACACCTCCTGTTATTCTCCGGCGACGGCAGCCTCACACCGCAGCCGAAGCAGTCAACCCACGTACTCCCCTCCGCGTGGGCATCCACTGTTGTGTCTTCCCCGGCTCCGCATCGTCCCCTTCCTAGGCCTCGCCGTCGTCCACCGCCCTGGCGCTCTCGGTGCGGTGTGGTCAACGTGGTCAAGGAATGACTTCCATTAGAAGGGTACTGTACGTGGAGAGGCTGACAGCTGGGTCCATGGCAGCAGCAAGGAAGTGCCTCCTTATTACGCGCAAAATAATGATTCCTCCACCTGACAGCAGGGACCCACCGGACGGGCCACCGTATTTCGTGAAAAAAACATTTCCCCCTGACTGCTGGGACCCACCAGCTACATCTTCGCACGCAAGGAAGTGCGTCCATATTATGGGCAAAAAAATGATTCGCCCCCTGACTGCTGGGACCCACCAGCTACATCTTTGCACGCAAGGAAGTGCCTGACAATCGGGACCCACCTGGTCGAAGCATACGTAATGTCGTCATTCTGGTCGCGAATGTGTACGTACATACGATCGGCCTGTCTGCAGGCTGCAGCGATGAACCGTGGTCGTGTAAGGAAGGGCACGTGTCGTAGTAGAGGCGCGCACATAGCATGTACACGTACGTACTGAAGGAAATATGCCCTAGAGGCAATAATAAAGTTATTATTTATTTCCTCATATCATGATAAATGTTTATTATTCATGCTAGAATTGTATTAACCAGAAACTTAATACATGTGTGAATACATAGACAAACATAGTGTCACTAGTATGCCTCTACTTGACTAGCTCGTTAATCGAAGATGGTTGAGTTTCCTAGCCATGGACATGAGTTGTCATTTGATTAACGGGATCGCATCATTAGGAGAATGATGTGATTGACTTGACCCATTCCGTTAGCTTAGCACTTGATCGTTTAGTATGTTGCTATTGCTTTCTTCATGACTTATACATGTTCCTATGACTATGAGATTATGCAACTCCCGTTTACCAGAGGAACACTTTGTGTGCTACCAAACTTCACAACGTAACTGGGTGATTATAAAGGTGCTCTACAGGTGTCTCCGAAGGTACTTGTTGGGTTGGCGTATTTCAAGATTAGGATTTGTCACTCCGATTGTCGGAGAGGTATCTCTGGGCCCTCTCGGTAATGCACATCACTATAAGCCTTGCAAGCACTGTAACTAATGAGTTAGTTGCGACATGATGTATTACGGAACGAGTAAAGAGACTTGCCGGTAACGAGATTGAACTAGGTATTGAGATACCGACGATCGAATCTCGGGCAAGTAACATACCGATGACAAAGGGAACAACGTATGTTGTTATGCGGTTTGACCGATAAAGATCTTCATAGAATATGTGGGAGCCAATATGAGCATCCAGGTTCCGCTATTGGTTATTGACCGGAGACGTGTCTCGGTCATGTCTACATAGTTCTCGAACCCGTAGGGTCCGCACGCTTAAAGTTCGATGACGGTTATATTATGAGTTTATGTGTTTTGATGTACCGAAGGTTGTTCGGAGTCCCGGATGTGATCACGGACATGACGAGGAGTCTCGAAATGGTCGAGACATGAAGATTGATATATTGGAAGCCTATATTTGGATATCGGAAGTGTTCCGGGTGAAATCGGGATTTTACCGGAGTACCGGAGGGGTTACCGGAACCCCCCGGGGGTTAATGGGCCATAGTGGGCCTTAGTGGAGAAGTGGAGAGGCGGCCAGGGCAGGGCCGCGCGCCCCTACCCCCTAGTCCGAATAGGACAAGGAGAGGGGGGCGGCGCGCCCCCCCTTTCCTTCTTCTCCTCTTCCTCCCCCCACTCCTAATCCAACAAGGGAAAGGGAGGGGTGTCCTACTCCCGGTGGGAGTAGGACTCCTCCTGGCGCGCCCCCTCCTGGCCGGCCGCACCTGCCTCCTTGCTCCTTTATATACGGGGGCAGGGGGCACCCTAGAGACACAACAATTGATCGTTTGATCTTTTAGCCGTGTGCGGTGCCCCCCTCCACCATAGTCCACCTCGATAATACTGTAGCAGTGCTTAGGCGAAGCCCTGCGTCGGTAGAACATCATCATCGTCACCATGCCGTCGTGCTGACGAAACTCTCCCTCAACACTCGGCTGGATCGGAGTTCGAGTGACGTCATCGGGCTGAACGTGTGCTGAACTCAGAGGTGCCGTACGTTCGGTACTTGATCGGTCGGGTCGTGAAGACGTACGACTACATCAACCGCGTTGTGCTAACGCTTCCGCTTTCGGTCTACGAGGGTACGTGGACAACACTCTCCCCTCTCGTTGCTATGCATCACCATGATCTTGCGTGTGCGTAGGAATTTTTTTGAAATTACTACGTTCCCCAACAGTGGCATCCGAGCCAGGTTTTATGCATTGATGTTATATGTACGAGTAGAACACAAGTGAGTTGTGGGCGATACAAGTCATACTGCTTACCAGCATGTCACACTTTGGTTCGGCGGTATTGTTGGATGAAGCGGCCCGGACCGACATTACGTGTATGCTTACGCGAGACTGGTTTTACCGCCGTGCTTTGCACACAGGTGACTAGCGGGTGTCAGTTTCTCCTACTTTAGTTGAACCGAGTGTGGCTACGCCCGGTCCTTGTGAAGGTTAAAACAGCACCAACTTGACAAACTATCGTTGTGGTTTTGATGCGTAGGTAAGTACGGTTCTTGCTAAGCCCGTAGCAGCCACGTAAAATTTGCAACAACAAAGTAGAGGATGTCTAACTTGTTTTTGCAGGGCATGTTGTGATGTGATATGGTCAAGACATGATGCTAAATTTTATTCTATGAGATGATCATGTTTTGTAACCGAGTTATCGGCAACTGGCAGGAGCCATATGGTTGTCTCTTTATTGTATGCAATGCAATCGCCCTGTAATTGCTTTACTTTATCAGTAAGCGGTAGCGATAGTCGTAGAAGCAATAGTTGGCGAGACGACAACGATGCTACGATGGAGATCAAGGTGTCGCACCGGTGACGATGGTGATCATGACGGTGCTTCGGAGATGGAGATCACAAGCATAAGATGATGATGGCCATATCATATCACTTATATTGATTGCATGTGATGTTTATCTTTTATGCATCTTATTTTGCTTTGATTGACGGTAGCATTATAAGATGATCTCTCACTAAATTTCAAGATAAAAATGTTCTCCCTGAGTATGCACCGTTGCCAAAGTTCGTCATGCCCAGACACCACGTGATGATCGGGTGTGATAAGCTCTACGTCCATCTACAACGGGTGCAAGCCAGTTTTGCACACGTAGAATACTCGGGTTAAACTTGACGAGCCTAGCATATGTAGATATGGCCTCGGAACACTGAGACTGAAAGGTCGAGCCTGAATCATATTGTAGATATGATCAACATAGTGATGTTCACCATTGAAAACTACTCCATTTCACGTGATGATCGGTTATGGTTTAGTTGATTTGGATCACGTGATCACTTAGATGATTAGAGGGATGTCTATGTAAGTGGGAGTTCTTAAGTAATATGATTAATTGAACTTTAATTTATCATCAACTTAGTCCTGGTAGTATTAGCATATCTATGTTGTAGATCAATAGCTCGCGATGTTGCTCCCCGTTTATATTTTGATATGTTCCTAGAGAAAACTAAGTTGAAAGATGATAGTAGCAATGATGCGGATTGGATCCATGATCTGAGGCTTATCCTCATTGCTGCACAGAAGAATTATGTCCTTGATGCACTGTTAGGTGACAGACCTATTGCAGGAGCGGATGCAGACGTTATGTACGTTTTGACAAAAGCTCGGTATGATGACTACTTGATAGTTAAGTGCACCATGTTTTACGGCTTAGAACCGGGACTTCAAAAATGTTTTGAACGCCACGGAGCATATAAGATGTTCCAAGAGTGGAAATTGGTATTTCATACTCATGCCCGTGTCGAGAGGTATGAGACCTCCGACAGTACTTTGCCTACAAGATGGAGGAGAATAGCTCAACCAGTGAGCATGTGCTCAGATTGTCTGGGTACTACAATTGCTTGAATCAAGTGGGAGTTAATCTTCCAGATAAGATAGTAATTGACAGAATTCTCTAGTCACTATCACCAAGTTATTAGAACTTCGTGATGAACTATAATATGCAAGGGATAACGGAAATGATTCCGAAGCTCTTCGTGATGCTGAAAACGACGAAGGTAGAAATCAAGAAAAACATCAAGTGTTGATGGTTAACAAGTCCACTAGTTTCAAGAAAAGGGCAAAGGGAAGAAGGGGAACTTCAAGAAGAACGGCAAGCAAGTTGCTGCTCAAGTGAAGAAGCCCAAGTCTGGACCTAAGCCTGAGACTAAGTGCTTCTACTGCAAAGGGACTAGTCACTGGAAGCGGAACTGCCCCAAGTATTTGGCGGATAAGAAAGATGGCAAAACAAACAATGGTATATTTGATATACATGTTATTGATGTGTATTATACTAGTGTTTATAGCAACCCCTCAGTATTTGATACTAGTTCAGTTGCTAAGAGTAGTAACTCGAAACGGGAGTTGCAAAATAAACAGAGACTAATTAAGGGTGAAGTGACGATGTGTGTTGGAAGTGGTTCCAAGATTGATATGATCATCATCGCACACTCCCTATACTTTCGGGATTACTGTTGAACCTAAATAAATGTTAGTTGGTGTTTGCGTTGAGCATGAATATGATTTGATCATGTTTATTGCAATACGGTTATTCATTTAAGTTAGAGAATAATTGTTGTTCTGTTTACATGAATAAAACCTTCTATGGTTATACACCCAATGAAAATGGTTCGTTGGATCTCGATCGTAGTGATACACATATTCATAATATTGATGCCAAAAGATGCAAAGTTAATAATGATAGTGCAACATATTTGTGGCACTGTCGTTTAGGTCATATTGGTGTAAAGCACGTAAAGAAACTCCATGCTAATGGATTTTTGGAATCACTTGATTATGAATCACTTGATGCTTGCGAACCATGCCTCATGGGCAAGATGACTAAAACGCTGTTCTCCGGAACTATGGAGCAAGCAACTGATTTGTTGGAGATCATACATACTGATGTATGTGGTCCAATGAATGTTGAGGCTCGCGGCGGGTATCGTTATTTTCTCACCTTCATAGATGATTTAAGCAGATATGGGTATATCTACTTCATGAAACATAAGTCTGAAACATTTGAAAAGTTCAAAGAATTTCAGAGTGAAGTTGAAAATCATCGTAACAAGAAAATAAAGTTTCTACGATCTGATCGTGGAGGAGAATATTTGAGTTACGAGTTTGGTCTACATTTGAAACAATGCGGAATAGTTTCGCAACTCACGCCACCTGGAACACCATAGCGTAATGGTGTGTCCGAACATCGTAACCGTACTTTATTAGATATGGTGCAATCTATGATGTCTCTTACCGATTTACCACTATCGTTTTGGGTTTATGCATTAGAGACAGCTGTATTCACGTTAAATAGGGCACCATCTAAATCCGTTGAGACGACACCATATGAACTGTGGTTTGGCAAGAAACCAAAGTTGTCGTTTCTTAAAATTTGGGGTTGCGATGCTTATGTGAAAAAGTTTCATCCTGATAAGCTCAAACCCAAATCGGAGAAATGTATCTTCATAGGATACCCAAAGGAGACAGTTGGGTACACCTTCTATCACAGATCCGAAGGCAAGATATTCGTTGCTAAGAATGGATCCTTTGTAGAGATGGAGTTTCTCTCGAAAGAAGTGAGTGGGAGGAAAGTAGAACTCGATAAGGTAACTGTACCTGCTCGCTTATTGGAAAGTAGTTCATCACAGAAATCTGTTCCTGTGACTACTACACCAAGTAGTGAGGAAGCTAATGATGATGATCATGGAACTTTAGATCAAGTCACTACCGAACCTCGTAGGTAAACCAGAGTGAGATCCGCACCAGAGTGGTATGGTAATCCTATTCTTGAGGTCATGTTACTCGACCATGACGAACCTACGAACTATGAGGAAACGATGATGAGCCCAGATTCCGCGAAATGGCTTGAGGCCATGAAATCTGAGATGAGATCCATGTATGAGAACAAAGTGTGGACTTTGGTTGACTTGCTCGATGATCGGCAAGACATAGAAAATAAATGGATCTTGAAGAGGAAGACGGACGCTGATAGTAGTGTTACTATCTACAAAGCTAGACTTGTTGAAAAAGGTTTTTGACAAAGTTCAAGGTGTTGACTACGATGAGATTTTCTCACTCGTAGCGATGCTTAAGTGTGTTCGAATCATGTTAGCAAATTGCCACATTTTATGAAATCTGGCAAATGGATGTCAAAACTACGTTCCTTAATGGATTTCTAAAAGAAGAGTTGTATATGATGCAACCAGAAGGTTTTGTCGATCCTAAAGGTGTTAACAAAATGTGCAAGCTCCAGCGATCCATCTATGGACTGGTGCAAGCATCTCGGATTTGGAATATACGCTTTGATGAGTTGATCAAAGCATATAGTTTTATACAGACTTGCGGTGAAGCCTGTATTTACAAGAAAGTGAGTGGGAGCACTACAACATTTCTGATAAATATATGTGAATGACATATTGATCGGAAATAATGTAGAATTTTTCTGGAAAGCATAAAGGAGTATTTGAAAGGAGTTTTTCAAAGAAAGACCTCGGTGAAGCTGCTTACATATTGAGCATCAAGATCTATAGAGATAGATCAAGACGCTTGATAAGTTTTTTCAATGAGTACATACCTTTACAAGATTTTGAAATAGTTCAAAATGGAACAGTCAAAGAAAGAGTTCTTGCCTGTGTTACAAGGTGTGAAATTGAGTAAGACTCAAAGCCCGACCACGGCAGAAGATAGAAAGAGAATGAAAGTCATTCCCTATGCCTCAGCCATAGGTTCTATAAAGTTTGCCATGCTGTGTACCAGATCTATTGTATACCCTACCACTGAGTTTGGCAAGGGAGTGCAATAGTGATCTAGGAGTAGATCACTGGACAGCGGTCAAAATTATCCTTAGTGGAATAAGGATATGTTTCTCGATTATGGAGGTGACAAAAGGTTCGTCGTAAAGGGTTACGTCGATGCAAGTTTTTGACACTGATCCAGATGACTCTAAGTCTCAATCTGGATACATATTGAAAGTGGGAGCTATTAGCTAGAGTAGCTCCGTGCAGAGCATTGTAGACATAGAATTTGCAAAATACTTACGGATCTGAATGTGACAGACCCATTCACTAAAATTATCTCACAAGCAAAACATGATCACACCTTAGTACTCTTTGGCTGTTAATCACATAGCGATATGAACTAGATTACTGACTCGAGTAAACCCTTTGGGTGTTAGTCACATATCGATGTGAACTATGGGTGTTAAACACATAAAAATGTGAACTATTGATGTTAAATCACATGGCGATGTGAACTAGATTATTGACTCTAGTGCAAGTGGGAGAGTGAAGGAAATATGCCCTAGAGGCAATAATAAAGTTATTATTTATTTCCTCATATCATGATAAATGTTTATTATTCATGCTAGAATTGTATTAACCGGAAACATAATACATGTGTGAATACATAGACAAACATAGTGTCACTAGTATGCCTCTACTTGACTAGCTCGTTAATCGAAGATGGTTGAGTTTCCTAGCCATGGACATGAGTTGTCATTTGATTAACGGGATCACATCATTAGGAGAATGATGTGATTGACTTGACCCATTCCGTTAGCTTAGCACTTGATCGTTTAGTATGTTGTTATTGCTTTCTTCATGACTTATACATGTTCCTATGACTATGAGATTATGCAACTCCCGTTTACCGGAGGAACACTTTGTGTGCTACCAAACGTCACAACGTAACTGGGTGATTACAAAGGTGCTCTACAGGTGTCTCCGAAGGTACTTGTTGGGTTGGCGTATTTTGAGATTAGGATTTGTCACTCCAATTGTCGGAGAGGTATCTCTCGGCCCTCTCGGTAATGTACATCACTATAAGCCTTGCAATCATTGTAACTAATGAGTTAGTTGCGAAATGATGTATTGCGGAACGAGTAAAGAGACTTGCCGGTAACGAGATTGAACTAGGTATTGAGATACCGACGATCGAATCTCGGGCAAGTAACATACCGATGACAAAGGGAACAACGTATGTTGTTATGCGGTTTGACCGATAAAGATCCTTGTAGAATATGTGGGAGCCAATATGAGCATCCAGGTTCCGCTATTGGTTATTGACCGGAGACGTGTGTCGGTCATGTCTACATAGTTCTCGAACCCGTAGGGTCTGCAAGCTTAAAGTTTTTTTTGACTGGGAACTGTAGGGGAAACCCCCACAGCATATCAAAACTTTATTGAGAAAAAAAGATACAGTACAAGTACAAAAGGGGGATTACAAGAGGTAATCAAAGGATCTAGGGGAAGAAGGAGAAAAAACAAGTTAAAAGAAACAGATTAATGGCCTCAAGGTGGTAGGAATGAAATCCAGCGTAGAAGATCATCTTTGTAAGCAGCTTTCACTCTATATTGCATTAAGCTGATGTCATGGATGAAAGCAGATCTCCATTTATTAAATCTAGCTCTCTCATGCCTGAAGACCTTAGCATTCCTGATGATCCAGATATTCCAGCAAGCAATGAACACCACTTCAGTGAAGAAGGGCTTCCTAAAACTCCTGCGAGCATTAAGAACCAAATGAGCCATGGAGTCACCAGAAGACCAATCAATTTGCAGATAGTTCCAAATTCTGACACTGAAGTTGCAATTGAAGAACAAATGATCCCTTGTTCCCTAGTCTGCAAAGGGCAAAGGACACAGTTCACTCCATCCTCCAAATGCCAATGCCTCCTATCCACCATGTCCTTGGTGTTCAACCTGTCCATAATAAGCATCCAAGCAAAAACTTTGATTTTCATTGTACAAGAGGACTTCCAGATCCAAGCTGTCAAAGGGTTGAAAGATGCTGAGACAAAAGTATGTGAGTAAAACAACTTTGGTGAGTATCCCTTGGCAGTGCCCTTCCAAAACCAGATATCCTTGGACCCAGGTGCTCTAATGAGGCCACCCAACATGGACTGGAGAATAGTCAGTTCATCAAAAGCCTGGCTGGACAAAGGAAGGTGGAAATGCTGGAAAATGTCCTGAGAGTCCAAGAACTCCATGACAGTAACCCAGGGGTCCTTAACATAGGAATAGAGCCTGGGAAATCTGACCTGAAGGCTAGACACCTGACCATCAAACTGCAAGTTATCTGACCACATGAGGGCAGTGTTCCCTGCATTAATCTGAACCCAAGCACACTCCCTAAAATGATGCATGACCTTGCAAATATCCTTCCACCAGAATGAGCCACAATCAGAAGTTCCCTGGGGGACCCTATTATGATAGTAGGTATTCCAAATTAAAGAAACCCAAGGGAGATCCTTTTTATTAAGGAAATTATTGGCATGTTTGATCAGAAGTGCAACGTTCTGGGAACCAAGGTTGAGAATGCCAAGACCTCCCCTGTTTTTTGGCCTGCAAATAAGGTCCCACGCAGCTAGGGAGGGGGCAGGCTGACCCCTATTCCTCCTCCAGAGGCATTGTCTCTGGATTCTTTCCAATTGTTTAAGAATTCCAGCTGGGACAACCAAACTGCACAAGAAGAAGATGGGCATAGATGACAGAGCAGAGTTAAGAAACTGCAGCCTTTCCCCCTGATTCAGAAAAGATGAACTAGCTGTCATTCTCCTCTCCATGCAATCAACTAGTGGCATAAAATCCAGCATTTTAGGCCTTGTAGTTCCCACTGGCAACCCAAGGTAGGTAAAAGGCATTTTCCCAATCTGGCAGCCAAATGCAAAAGCTAATTCAGCCATGACAGTAGTGTCCACATTGATGGGAATAATAAAGGATTTGTGATAGTTCACATCCAGACCAGTGGACTCAGAGAAGATCCTGAGCATATCCTTGAGAGCTAGGAGATGGTCCTTGTCAGCAGGCAAGATAATAAGAGTATCATCAGAATATTGAATCACAGGGTAATCCCGATCATGACAAGGAATAGGTAACTGAAGAAGGCCCCTTCTGAACATGTCATTAATTACAGTCTGCAGGAGATCAGCAGCTAGGACAAAAAGGAGAGGAGAGACTGGATCACCCTGTCTGACACCCTTTTTGCACCTGAACTTCCTACCAGGGACACCATTGAGCAGAACAGAGGAGGTACCTGTGGAGAGAAGTTGCTTCATCCAAAGGATCCACTTATCATTAAAGCCCTTATATCTCAAAATTTGCACAATGGCCTCATGCTCAAGGGAGTCAAAAGCCTTCTCAAAATCCAACTTTAGAATCACAATAGGTTTCTTGGACTGGTGGCACTGATGCAAATACTCAAAGGTCCACCCAATACAATCCTGAATTGTTCTACTTTTTATAAAACCATATTGGTTCTTGTGAACACACTGCATAATCACCTCTTGAAACCTATTGGCTGCCATCTTAGACAAGAACTTCAGACCCATTCCTGTTAAAGAGATAGGTCTGAAGTCACCCACCTCCTCAGGGGAGGGCTTCTTGGGCACCAAAGTTATGTAAGAGTCATTGATATTCTCCAGATGGGCAGTACCCTGAAAGAAAGCCTGGGCCAGTTCATAAAAATCCTGAGAAATTATGTGCCAGCACCTTTTGAAGAAAAGACCATTAAAACCATCTGGACCTAGAGCTTTATCAACTGGCATGTGCTTGACAATAAGGTCTATTTCCTCCTTCTCAAAAGGCTTAGTGAGAACATCCAATCCCACAACTGGTTCAATAAGGGAAGAAAGATCAAAGCCCATGTTAATTCCCCTGGAAGAACCCATTCTGTTCTTAAAACAATCCTAGATAATACCCTCCATTTGTGAATGATCAGTCACCACCGTACCATCAGGCAATTTTAAGCTAGGAATAGAATTTCTTCGATATCTCTCCGTTGCCATAGCATGAAAGAACTTGGTGTTCTCACCACCCACTTTTATGTATCTGATAGTACATCTTTTCCTCCAATAGAGACATTGAAGGTGGAGCAATTTCTCAACATGGGATTTAACCACAATCCTGAAATTTGATTCCTGTCTGTAGAGTGTTCTATATTCCTCAAGCTCATCCAAGAGCAGGATAACACTATTGCATTTACAAATTAGAGTTTTCAGTTTAGAAATGTTCTTCTGCCACCTTTTGAGACACATTCTCAAGGACTTAAATTTGTCAGCTATCCTGGCAGTAATATGGCCCTTTCTGGATTGTTTCTGCCATGAGGAATCAACACAGTCCATAAAACCCTCCAACTCCAACCAATAATTATCAAACCTAAAGATATTAGACTTGGGAATAGAAGTTTTGATTGTAACCATACAAGGCACATGGTCAGAAGCAGTTCTGGCAAGAGGTAGCACCTCAGTCATGGGATAATCAGAGATCCAATCAACAGAAGTGAAGAACCAGTCAAGCTGCTCAAGGAGTGGATCATCCTGCATATTGGACCAAGTGTAGGACCTGCTTTTGATGGGCAATTCCAAAAGGCCGAGGTGTCCAATGATCTCATTAAAGATGAACATGTCATTCAAATCACCACCAGGTAGATTCCTGTTATCCATAGATCGTAAGAAATTAAAATCCCCCAGTAACAGCCAATTCTCATCCACAGGAATGTTCAGGTGATACAACCAGGTTACAAAATTATCCCTGGCTTCCCCCTGACAAGGTCCATAAACCACCACAAGAGTCCACCGCTCATTGTTGTGTCTAGAAACAAACTCAATTACCACTGCAAATTGTTGGACTTGCAATAAAGTCCCACCAAATATAGACGAGTTCCAAACAACTAGAATTCCACCAGAGGCCCCCAAGGAAGGAGAGAAAGCAAAGCTGTCAAATCTCTTGGGGCAAAAGCTTTTAATCATTCGGGAATCGAATGAAGCACATTTAGTTTCTTGCAGACAAGCAATAGCACAGTGGCTTTCGTCAATCTTTTGTCTAACAGCTCTTTGCCTAGGCTCAGAATTTAAACCCCTGACATTCCAGCACAGGACATTCCAGTTTCTACAGAGATTATTCATAAAGGAATAACAAAATCAAGTCACCCATGCACATGACACACAGTGTTAGATGCCCAAAAGCACATAAGAGTTCCAAACCAACATTATTACATAGCCCCGGATCAGAAAAAGAAAACCAAACGCATAAAGCAGATTTATGGGCTTGCCAAACCCAGCAGAATAAGAGCACACTATTCATTGGAGGCTGGATTTGTAGTAGCAGAAGGGTCCACCATAAGTGCATCCTCCGTGAGCATAGCTGCATCAATCTCCAGCTCCTTGCCAATAGCTTGCAGATGACTGATGGGAGTAGGTGGAGGAACATCTCCAAATGCAGGGTCTTCAGACATCTCCGCAGAAAGGGGCTTGGCCTTGGGCTTCTTCTTCTTGGGCTGCAGAACCAGCTCATGAAAAGTGGGCTTAAACCCATCCCGCTGGGCCGAACTTCTGGTACACCTACGAACAGATGTTTCAACAAGTGGAGTTGGTGCCAAAGTTTTGCGTGGCCTCCTTGTAGGTGCATGCGCAGGAGGAGAAGGGACAACAGGCACAACCCTGTCAGCCTCTTCTTCTTGGGTTCGCCTCGTTGTGGGAGAGGATGACCTGAACGCGACGTTCGATGGGAACATCTCGGATGTAGGCAGGATCGGGAAGAGTGGCGGCGGTGGAGCCGGCGGAAGAGTCGAAGGGATTCGGCGGCTTCACGACCGGAGGAGTAGAGGCGGCGGACCGGTCGGAGAGGTTGGATCCCGACATGGCAGGAGCTAGGGTTAGGGGCGGCCCGGGCGGGTTAGGGTTTGTAGTGGCTAGGGGTGGGAGAGGCGCGAGGTGATCGCGGGGGCGGGAGCGGAAGCAGTGGTGAAGGTGGCACGGCGGCGGCGAGTAGTCGGCGGCGCGGGCGTGCGAGGGAACTAGCGGCGGCGGCTGGGAAGCGACGGCGACGCGGCGACGCAAGCTTAAAGTTCGATGACGGTTATATTATGAGTTTATGTGTTTTGATGTACCGAAGGTTGTTCGGAGTCCCGGATGTGATCACGGACATGACGAGGAGTCTCGAAATGGTCGAGACATGAAGATTGATATATTGGAAGCCTATATTTGGATATCGGAAGTGTTCCGGGTGAAATCGGGATTTTACCGGAGTACCGGAGGGGTTACCGGAACCCCCCGGGGGTTAATGGGCCATAGTGGGCCTTAGTGGAGAAGAGGAGAGGCGGCCAGGGCAGGGCCGCGCGCCCCTCCCCCTCGTTCGAATAGGACAAGGAGAGGGGGGCGGCGCCCCCCCCCCCTTTCCTTCTTCTCCTCTTCCTCTCCCCCCACTCCTAACCCAACCAGGGAAAGGGAGGGGAGTCCTACTCCCGGTGGGAGTAGGACTCCTCCTGGCGCGCCCCCTCCTGGCCGGCCGCACCTCCCCCTTGCTCCTTTATATACGGGGGCAGGGGGCACCCTAGAGACACAACAATTGATCGTTTGATCTTTTAGCCGTGTGCGGTGCCCCCCTCCACCATAGTCCACCTCGGTAATACTGTAGCGGTGCTTAGGCGAAGCCCTGCGTCGGTAGAACATCATCATCGTCACCACGCCGTCGTGCTGACAAAACTCTCCCTCAACACTCGGCTGGATCAGAGTTCGAGGGACGTCATCGGGCTGAACGTGTGCTGAACTTGGAGGTGCCGCACGTTCGGTACTTGATCGGTCGGATCGTGAAGACGTACGACTACATCAACCGCGTTGTGCTAACGCTTCCGCTTTCGGTCTACGAGGGTACGTGGACAACACTCTCCCCTCTCGTTGCTATGCATCACCATGATCTTGCGTGTGCATAGGAATTTTTTTGAAATTACTACGTTCCCCAACACGTACAGCGGCCAGGGTACTAGAAAGTAAATACGGCCACGTACGTACATACGGGCGGGGTCTCGAACGCCTACTCGCGCATACGTACGGCCAGGGCTCGTGTACATGGCTGGGTCGGAACAAAGAAACTGCGTCGTCGTCATGTTCATGGGGAGGCAACGGAATGCGTCATGTTCATCGGGAGGCAACAGAACGCGTGATGTTCATCGGGAGCCAACCGGCTTGGATGGAACAGCCGATGGAAACGAGGCCTGGCGTACCGCAGAACGGAGGAAACGGCCTTGTGTTCGACCGGCCACGGTCGAAACGGGATCCTGTTCATCGAGAGGGGTCTGGCATACCGCAAAACGGAGGAAACGGACTTCCGTTGGACCTCCTACGGTCAAAACGGGGTCCTGTTGACCGGGAGGGGTGTGGCGTACCGCAAAACGGAGGAAAACGGACTTGTGTTGGAGCGCTACGGTCGAAATGGGGGTCATATTCATCGGGAGGGGTGTGGCGTACCGCAAAACGGGACTCCATGGAATTCTGTTCATCTCCACCGTCGACCTCCTCCAGCCTCCACGGGCTACTGTTCATCCACCGTCGACCTCCTCCAGCCTCCACCTGCGACTGTTCATCCACGAGCTCCTGTTCATCCAGCCTCCACCGCACGCTCCTCCACCAGCTACTGTTCAACCAGCCCTCTCCACAGGGTCCTGTTCAACCACCCCTCCACGGTCTACTGTTCATCCAGCCCTCCACCAGCTACTGTTCAACCAGCCCTCCACGGGGTCGTCCTGTTCATCCAGCCATCCACGGGGTCCTGTTCATCCACCCCTCCACCGGCTCGATCGATCGAGGTCCTGTTCATCCAGCGGCAATGGCCTCTACTACCACGGGGTCCTGTTCATCCAACCCCCCACCAGGAACTATTCATCCAAACCCCCCAACAACGCTCACTGTTCATCAAGGGAAGGAGGCAACAGTGTTCGATCGGCTTCAGTTAGCAGCAGTAGCGAAGGAATCGCTCGATCGGGTTCAGTTAACAGCCATTGATCGATCGCTCGGGTTCAGTAACGCGTAGCCTGCAGCAATCGCTCGGGTTCAGTTAGAGCCCAACGCTTTGCTCGGGTTCAGTTAGTGCCCAATGCCTCGCACCCACGCGCGTACGTGTACGAGAGAAACACGCAAACCTCCGTGCATCGCTCGGCCCCGATCACCCACTGTAACCGGGAACACCCCGATATTTTCCTTGCCCTCGCTTCTACCACGGTTTTTTCCATCATGAACGGCCCAAAGAATGTCATGCAGCTGCGTTTCCGGACCGCCCAGGACGAAAAGCCCATTTTATGTCATGATTTTTTGTCATAGAAGTAGGAGCCCACCACATCTATGATGATACCGGGTTTTGTCACAATTATCGTCATAAAAGTGTCATAAGCATGACAGAAAAAAAATTCATTCGGCCCAAAATGTCACAGATGTGTCTTTTTTTGTAGTGCAATGATTTATTCGTTTGTCAAATCTACATGGATGATATTATCTTCGGCTGTACAAACAATGCTTGCAGCTTGGAATTCGGGAAAATGATGTCCGATAAATATCAAATGTCCATGATGGGTGAACTCAAATTCTTTCTCGGACTGCAAATTCTTCAACAAGCAAATGGCATTTTCATTTCTCGGGAGAAATATCTGAAAGAGTGCCTGAAGAAGTTCAAAATGCAAGATTCAAAAAATAAGGGCTATAAGACACCAATGCCCACGAATAGTAAGCTAGATGCAGATGTGTACGGTAAGGATTACGATCAAAAAGCCTATCGTTCAATGATTGGATCTCTTCTTTACCTTTGTGCATCCAGACCTGACATCATGTTGAGTGTTTGCATGTGTGCCCGCTATCAAGCTGCAGTAAAAGAGTCGCATCATCAAGCGGTCAAGCGCATTCTGAGATATTTGGCTCACACCCCACCTTAGGTTTATGGTATCCTAAGGGAGCACAGTTTGATCCTGTTGGATATTCAGACTCAGATTGGGCCGGTGACTTGGTTGATAGAAAATCTACCTTGGGGACATGTCATTTCCTCGGTAGATCATTGGTCTGTTGGTCATCAAGGAAGCAGAATTGTGTATCTCTCTCTACGGCTGAGGCCGAATATATTGTTGTTGGCGCCTGTTGCACTTAGTTATTTTGGATGAAGCAAACACTGAAGGATTATGGCATCAAGGTCAAGCATATTCCTCTATATTGTGATAATAAAAGTTCCATCAAAATTGCACATAATCCTGTGTGGCATTCTCGCACGAAGCATATTGCCACCGGACACCATTTTATTCACGATCATGTTGCTCGGGAGGATATTGTCATCAGTCACGTCAAGACCGAAGACAATCTCGCTAATATTTTCACCAAGCCCCTCGACGAGAAAAGATTATGTGTGTTACGGTGTAAGCTAAATATCCTAGACTTCGCAAACGTGTAGTAAGCTGGACTCGGCACCCGTGCTAACACTTTCACATCTTTGAAGGAATGGGTGCATAACACTCGAAGAGTTTGAAACTTTCGACAAAGTGAATGTTTCTTTCTGAGAGTGAATACATTAACGAAGAACTAGACTAACCGGGTGCCATGATAATTGTGCGACGCTCGGGGCCATACAGTTCTTATACGGTGGGTTACGCCACCACAATTTTCTTTCGTGCTTCTCTTCGTTCGATGGATTTGGCTTTTGTCCGAATGCATTTCTCTCATAGCTATTTGCTCATACGCTTGTGTTTCTGTCTGAGTGAAATGCCTAGGAACTTGTTTTCCCTCTTATCTATCTTTTCCAGCCTATGTTGTTCTATTACAAGTGCTCACATTTCAACTGGAACAAAACTTATCTGGTGTCCTTGACCACGATTAAGATTTGGTCTGATTTTTTTTTCTACTTTGCGAAAGTTGTCCAAAATTTGGGATTTCCTGCCAAGTCAGGACCACGGCCTTTGACGGTTGCCACGTGCCACACATAAACTGCCAATCCATCCTATCTGTTGAATCGCAATCGTCTCTGTCTTGAGACCATTCGATCAAAAACCTCAGCGTGCGGTTAATTCCATTCGCCCATATAAACCGCGCCGCTCTCTTCTTTCTCTTCTCTCCTTCTCCTCACTCTCTGTCCACCGAAACCCTCGCCGTAGTGCTCCACCTTGAGCTCAACGCCGACGACCCCTTTGCCGCTTAGCTGCCGGAAAGAGGTCACCGAAGTCATTCCAGGCCGCCGCGGGACATCTTCTTCCTCGCGCCGCCGTAATTGCTGCACGTCACCAAGTTAGGGTACATGTAGTTCAAACTCGGACTTCCATCCTTCATGTTTCGAGTTCATCCACGGTTAATTATCTCCGATTTTACCGCATATCTTAGATCTAGATTTTTACCTCTCTAGTGCGGATGTGGTTTGCAGTTTTTTCTCGCATCTGAGTCCATCAGATCTAGGGTTTGTGTTATGCTTCGTTCGAATGAAATGCCTAGCTCGTTGTCTAGTAATCTTATTCAGACGTACTAGCTCGCTCTATATGTTCCATTCCTTCGAAACATCTCTCAAAATCTATTTCTTATTCTTCCTCAAAATGTTTTGTTTGAGAAAACTTTTGCTATGAGCATTTGTGACCCTGTCCCCTTTTTCCCTCGTACCTATTCTTCTTCACAGGTAAATGCATTCTGTTGCAGATTCTGCAAAGCCACACAGTATGGCTGATGATAAAGAGGCTTTCATGGGAACAGCTGATGAATCAAAAGCACCTAATGCAAAGGGCCGAACGGTAGGCCCGTCCACTAGCAAAAGAAAAAGAGCCGAACAAAATGCATATGAACAAGAGACAGATGCTCCGAAGAAGAGGAGAGGTGGCAGACATCCACTTAAGAATACAACTAAGCTTGTCTCTCATGATGAGTATAATACAGTTCCAGGAGAAGATTCATCTCAGAGAAAAGGACGTGTGCAAAAGATTCGGCATCACTAGGTAAGGAAGTGGTTTCACTACAAGATGGTTCATCCTCGGTGCGCCAAGAACTTTGCTTTCCATCCCCCATGGGGTGTCTATCGCGAGATTGGGCTCATTCGGGCATGCGAACCCCGGCAAAGGCCTCCACCTCCTCCTAATGTTCATGAGTTGTCCATCAAGACTCCAGACTCCTATCCTGAAGAAAAGGCCAAGCGCCTTAAGAATGCTGAAAAGAGAGCCAAGAAGGTTGAAAAGGAGCAAGCTAGAGAAGATGAAAATCCTCATCTCATGAAATCAGACGCCGAGAAGAAAAAGGCAGAATGTCGAACGAAAAACAAACATGATCCAAAGTCTGCTGCTCTAAAGAAAAAGAGTGCTCCAAAGAAAAGATCGGCTAAGCCCGGTGTATCTGAAAGCGACTCTTCTGAACAAGATGACCCTCCGCTCACCAGAGAAGAAATTGATGCAACTCTCTCCGAACAAGTGAATGTTACTACATCCACTATGCTGCCAGATCTTCGAGCGTGTGCCACTCCCATTGCACCTCCGAAGAAGAATTCGTTCAAGAGAAAGGCCCCTCAGACCACTGTCACAATGGTTGACAAAGTGAATACAAAACCTCATCCTGATGCAATAGACTTGCAAGATTTGGTGGTTGAAGCTCCGGTTGGCTCAGCTAAGCCAGGAGAAAATCTTCTGAAAGAAAAGGTGAAGCAAATCAAAGGCCCTGCTCCTAAGCAAAGGATTCCAAGTACTGATACTGTGATTGAAAAGGCCACACAATATGCTCCAGAATTGACTCGAGCCTTGGCTTCTAAGCCTCCGACCGAGCAAAATGTGACTCTAACTGGTCCCTCTGCTCAGGCTGCTGTACAGACTCAAGATGTCTCTGCTGCACCACATTCTTTCAATCATACATTCATTATGGAGCAGTTGGACAGATTTGTCGAAGACTTGTTTGATGGAGAAGTGGCATCTTTGCCAATCCCCTCTGACGTTGTTTCACAAGCGTCTGTGTTGATTCAAGATATGAGAAATGATTCAATAGAGATCAATGACCTCATTAGCCAACTCAGGGAGCTTGACAATCGCATGAAAAATACAACGTCCAAGTTTGTCATTAAGCAACTTGAAGAATCTTATGACGACAACAATAAGGAGCTGAAAGTCCTTCGACATAGAAGGTTGGGATTTCATTCGGATCTGGATCAAATCATTCGCAAGATTTTCCTTGATCACCAAGCCGAAGTAATGCTCTGGTCAAAGGGCACATTGATCCGTCGAAGCGAAAGAAGAAGAAGATTGCAAAGAAAAATGCTCCTCCTCCTCCAGAAGCTGGTACACCGAGAGAACGTTCTCCTGAACGAGCAATTCCTTCGTCCACTATTGATCCAGTTGCAAATGCTTCTCATTCGCCAAGGCAAACTGAACCAGTGCCTATGGCCTCCCTAGCTCATGAAGCAAATCTTTCTCAGCACCAAGTATCAGAAGAAGGTGAAATTCCTCGGTCTGAACAACCAGATTCTCCTGTCCGAGTTGCACCAACTACATCTGAAGCAATTCCACAATAGCCCCCAATGGTTGATAAAGATTCAGCACCTGACTCAGCTCCTAAACAAGTGACGAATCCCTCTCCATTGAGAATCTCACTCAACACGGCACGAAAAACTTCCGATCCCTCTGCAGCTAAATCATCATCGGCTCATCATTCCGACTCTGTTATCTATGGAGATGAAGTGTTATTTGTTGAAGATGAACTCATATACCCTTATCATCGCGAGCGACTGCCTTTGTTTTTCACCGGTGTTGGTGTCAAAGGGCCTCTTTTCAATAGGAACACTCATCCAGATTTCTTTCAAGAAAGTCCTTACAGCAAGCCTCATACTTCTGAATCTCCTCGGTTCTGGACTCAGGAACAGGCAGTATATTATTCGCGGATTCTTTATGACAGCCTGAAGATTTTTCCTCATGAGTTTCCTGATATTGTTGCGATGAAGAACATTGGCTACTTTACTCAAGTCCTGCAAGACATCGAAGACTATGGTCTCACACACGTCTTTGCATATCAGCATCCATGGAACAGGGAGGTTATCCTTCAATTTTATGCTACTCTATATATCTCCGGTGATAAAACTGACAGTACGAAGTGGATCATGGAATGGATGACAGAAGGAAAAAGAATAATATTTTTTTCTAAGTATCGAGTTGTAATTCTTGAGTTGTAAGTAATTAAAGTGTGATGATCATCATTATTAGAGCATTGTCCGATGTGAGGAAAGGATGATGGAAGCTATGATTCCCTCACAAGTTGGGATGAGTCTCCGGACTTTATGAAAAATAAAAGAGGCAAAAGAAGCCAAAATAAAAAGAGGCCAAAGAAGCCCACAAAAAAATGAGATAAAAGAGAGAAGGGGCAATGTTACTATCCTTTTTCCACACTTGTGCTTCAAAGTAGCACCATGATCTTCATGATAGAGAGTCTCCTATGTTGCCACTTTCATATACGAGTGGGAATTTTTTATTATAGAACTTGGCTTGTATATTCCAATGATGGGCTTCCTCAAATTGCCCTAGGTCTTTGTGAGCAAGCGAGTTGGATGCGCACCCACTTTGTTTCTTTTTGAGCTTTCATAAACTTATAGCTCTAGTGCATCCGTTGCATGGCAATCCCTACTCACTCACATTGATATCTATTGATGGGCATCTCCATAGCCTGTTGATACGCCTAGTTGATGTGAGACTATCTCCTTCTTTTTGTCTTCTCCACAACCACTATATTCTATTCCACCTATAGTGCTATGTCCATGGCTCACGCTCATGTATTGCGTGAAAGTTGAAAAAGTTTGAGAACAT
This sequence comes from Triticum aestivum, assembly GCF_018294505.1. Taxonomy (NCBI): domain Eukaryota; kingdom Viridiplantae; phylum Streptophyta; class Magnoliopsida; order Poales; family Poaceae; genus Triticum; species Triticum aestivum. The sequence continues at coordinate 32,784,299 of NC_057805.1, forward strand.
CAAAAGTATGAAACAATTGTTTGGCTTGTCATCAGGGTTGTGCATGATTTGAATATTTTGTGTGATGAAGATGGAGCATAGCAAGACTATATGATTTTGTAGGGATAGCTTTCTTTGGCCATGTTATTTTGAGAAGACATGATTGCTTTATTAGTATGCTTGAAGTATTATCTTTTTATGTCAATATTAAACTTTTGTTTTGAATCTTATGGATCTAAACATTCGTGCCACAATGAAGAAAATTACATGGGTAACTATGTTAGATAGCATTCCACATCAAAAATTCCGTTTTTATCATTTACCTACTCGAGGACGGGCAGGAATTAAGCTTGGGGATGCTTGATACGTCTCCAACGTATCTACAATTTTTTATTGTTCCATGCTATTATATTAACTGTTTTGGATGTTTTATATGCATTAATATGCTATTTTATAAATTTTTTGGGACTAACTTATTAAACTAGAGCCCAGTGTCAGTTTCTGTTTTTTCCTTGCTTTTGAGCTTCGCAGAAAAGGAATACTAAATGGAGCCCAAACGGAATAAAACTTCACGATGATTTTTTCTTGGACCAGAAGACACCCAGGGGGCTCGGAGTGCAAGTAAGAAGAGCCATGAGGCGGCGACAAGGGTGAAGGGCGCGCCCTAGGGGGGCACCCCCTACCTTGTGGGCCCCTCGTGACCCCCTGACCTAGATCTTCCTCCTATATATTCACATATATTCCCAAATCACCAGAAGCATCCACGAAAACACTTTTCCACCGCCGCAACCTTCTGTTCCCATGAGATCCCATCTTGGGGCCTTTTCCGGCATCCTGCCGGAGGGGGATTCGATCACGGAGGGCATCTACATCAACTCTATTGCCCTTCCGATGAAGCGTGAGTAGTTTACCTCGGACCTACGGGTCCATAGCTAGTAGCTAGATTGCTTCTTCTCTCTCTTTGATTCTCAATACACTACAAAAAAATACACTTCCGTGATGATACATGTTTGTCACAGTAGGTCATGTTTTCTGTCATGCATGTGCATCCATGACGATTTTATGATAGAATCAAGATAGTCATACCTGTGCTGTCGTAGAAGTGTTCCATGACATTAACAAAATTATCATCATGAAAGTGTCCACTTCCATGACGATAAATCGCGCGTCATAGAAGTGCTTTCGTCAAGGGTGACCGACATGTGGCATCCACCGTAACAGGTCGTCGTTAAGCTACCGGGCCCGGTTTTGGATCGGATAACCCGTCAACAGCCCAGACCAATGGGGATTTTCCACATGTAAAATTCTCATTGGTCGGAGGAAACACATGTCGGCTCACCGTTGGGACAGATGTCATCCACCATTGGACATAAGGCGCCAATGATACGTCAAAACGTGGCACGGCCCAACAGAGGCCCATTCATGTGAAAGGTCGGCCCGTTTGACTTGGTTAAAGGATAGCGGGCCAGCCCACAAAAAGCCTGTTAACGGCCTGTTCGCGCATAGCCCATTTATAGCCCACTAACCCAGGGCCCGTTACGGCCTATCCGAATTAGGCTTAGTAGCGTCATCTGGCCCGTCCAGTATGATTCCAGCCCGTTGTAACTTCCGGCCCATGTATGGCTCATGACATCTTTCGTCCCATATGAGGCACTTTGTAACTCTTGGCCCATTAACGGTCCGTGGCGAAACTGGCCCGTGATGAACAGTATATCGCTTTATACCCATTAACGGCCCATTATTCCATCGGGCCATTTAAAGCCCATGTTATCTTTCGGCCTTCTCTGGGGTCATTTATTCTTGGGCTCATTTCCAGCATTCGGTTACTTACGGCCTATTACTGGCCTTTTCTGCTTGTGGGCCAAATTCAGCCCGTGGTTATAGTCGGCCCGTTTGTGGCCCGTTAATCCGTTGGGCCGTTTTCATAATACGGCCGATTAACGACGGCCCGTTATGGTCAGCCCATGAACGGATGATTCCAACTCTAGCCCATTTACGACCCATAATGGGGTCTGTTATTGGCCCATGCTTGGCCGATCGATCATACGGCCCGTAGAAGGCCCATTGATGCTACGGCCCGAAGAAGGCCCATTGTTTCTATGGCCCATAGAAGGCCCATTGTTTCTACGGCCCGTAGGAGGCCCAAGGTCACTACAGTAAATATGTAGCCCATGGTTATTGTGGCCTAGTTTTAAAAAATAGGTTATTGCGGCCACTAGCAAACCGCGGAAAAAGAACTGCACTGACTACAAGAAAACAAATAAACAAGACAACAAGGAAATAAATAAGCAAGCAACTTACGCTAGGCTATGAAGACTATTACACATATTACATCCACTGGGCATCAAAGTTTGCCACCAGTGCAAATATAGGGAACAAAGCAGCATATCACATACACTGGTTGTCAACGTTGGCGACCAGTGCAAATAAACGCCACAGCAAAACAAGTCCCGAACTGAAACCACTTTAGAAGAGCTCAAGAAACAATATCCTGGGTACCCATAATGCTGGCAAGATGCTTAGCAAGCTTATTAACTTTCTCTTGTTTGGCGCTTAAATCCTCTAGCACTTGCTGTTGCACCAGAAAGTATGCATCTGAATTCTGCAGGGACTTCCTCAGTCCTTCGGCTTCCCGTCGCATAACATCTGATCGATGTCTTTCAACTTGAAGTTGAGACTCAAGAAGCCGAACTGATTCAGGCAGCGAGTTTGAAGAGCTGGTGCCAGCAGTAGTAGCCAGTAACTCGAACACTACATCAAGACAGGACTTTGGGGTTGTCTCAGTGTCTTCAATATAGTTTTTATCAGCTTTCTTGGAGACCAACAGGGATGTCTCACTATCTTGAACCTTATCTGCGTTACTTCCTTTACCATTGCATAACGGGGTACTCTTCTCCAATATTTTATCCGCGTTCTAAAAGAGAAACAAACAAACACATCACAGGTTTACCATGTTGTATATGAAACTCATTTTGGTAAACCAGTTCGGTAGTAAGGTGGACAGGATAACAGCATGAAACAAACATATATCTATGTAGTATGGTCACTGTATGGTCTATATCATTCTAGTTTATGTTGCCAAAACAAGATAGAGACAGTTCAAATCATATCTATTTAAGACAAAGCAGCATAGACAGAATATAAGTGTGGGAAACTATAGAGCAATAACAACACTTGTAATGTGCACGGCATGAGAACATAACTGTTTATTCAATTGAAACTGAAATCAACATAGAGCAAGTTACAATAGCAAACACGTTAAAGAAACAGGTTTAAAACATACCTGTTGCGCCATTGGAGTTTCAATTGCATCCTTCAAATTTGAAATTAGTTGGTATGAGTAAATACAGTGATGCAAGAGCAAAGTAGTATGAACCATAGCTACGGAACCCGACCTGAGAACAATTCTTCTTCTGCTTTAAGCGTTGACTTGGGGTTCAGAGTGGTGGTCCTCGTGCTTTGGGCACTGCAGTTGCCTTACTAACTGCTCGTGTTTGTGTGCTATGTGGTGGAGACGGTGCTGTGTCAACTGGAACTGGGTTACTATCTGCTGGGGTTGGGGTTAGAAGGGGTGTAGCTGGTTCTCTGTCCAACTGGGTAGGGGTACAATCTGCATGAGTCTGGGTTATGTGTGGTGGGGCTGGTTCTTGGGCAAGTACAACCGTGGTTCTATCTGCATCGACGGGTAGCACGATCTTTTCTGAAGACCGTGTTTTTACTCCCACAGATACTGCCATCACCCTCTCTAATTGAAATGGCTGATAAACAAGAAAAGTAATTGAATGTACAGACATTGTAAGATAGACGGGTGCAATGGATAGTAGGGAAGAAAACAGGGCATGAAATAATTCACATTTATGTTGTCTAACCAAACAGAATAGCAGGACATAATTTCACATATATGATGGCTAATTATACAGGATAGCATGACACAATTTCACATGTATGATGGTTAACTAAACAGGATAGAATGACATACTTCAAAATATGATGACTATGTAAATAGGATGCCATGATATAACTATACGATGTGTCTATTAAAGTGGTTGGCATGCCATAAATCACAAACATGCCGTCATTGGAAACATGATGGCATGATATAATTCACAGATAGAATGACATAATTGAAAATATGATGTCTATGTAAACAGGATGAGATGATATAACTATATTATGTCTTTAGAAAATGGGTTGGCATGCCATAATTCAGATACATGTTGTCTATGTAAACATCATGGCATGATATAATTCAAATATATGATTTATATACTAAGGAAGTGAGCAGAGGGCAATCGCATATATGATGTGTCAACTAAGGAGATGGCATTCAATATTGTGTATATGATGTAAAAACTAAGCATTACAATACAACATATGCATGATATGAGTAATATAACCCTGCCAAGTTTGAGCATACACCTCAGGGGGATAATAGGACTGGTCATCTGCCTTTGAATCCTCCTCTGAAGAGCTATCTATAACCAGCAAGATATCTGCTTCAGCAGGTAGCATTGTCTACTCTGAAGACCTTGTTTTCACTCTAGATTTCTCCATCACCAATTCAAATGGCTGATGCACAGGAAGAGCAGTTGAATATACAAACATTGTCGACAAATGCAATGAGAAATACAAAAAAAGGATGGCATGATATAATTCACATATATGACGCTCGGCTAAACAGCATGGCATTGCATAATTCACATATATAATGCCTTGCAACAAGATACCATTGCATAATTCACATATATAATGTCTTGTAACAAGATGGCATTGCATAATTCACATATATGATAATTAGACACTAAACAGGTGGCATTCACACAAAGCATGTCTAAACTAAGCAAATGACATAGCAATGCAAGATACCATACGCACGATATGAGCAGCATAACCCTGCCAAGTTAGAGCATGGACCTCGGGGGGGAATAGGACTGGTCATCTGTCTCTCAATCCTCCTCTGAGGAGCTATCCGTAACCAGCAAGACATGTGCTTTGTCAGATAACATTGTCTGCTCTGAAGACCTTGTTTCCACTCCGGATTTTTCCATGACCGTGCCGAATGGCTGATGCACAGGAAGAGTAATTGAATGTACTAAAATTGTTGACAAATTTAATACGTAATAAAAAATGATGGCATGATATAATTCACATATAAGATGACTGGCTAACCGGGGTGGCATTGCAAAATTCACATATATGATGCCTGGCTAAAGAAGATGGCATTGCATGATTCACATATACGATAAAGAAACTAAACAGATGGCATTCACACAAAGCATGTCTAAACTAAGCAGATGACATATTTGATGTATACAGTAAGCAATGCAAGGCACCATATGCATGATATTACCAACATCAGCATGCCAAGTTAGAGCGAAGACCTCAGGGGGTAAATAGGAGTGGTCTTCTCCTTCTGAATCCCCCTCAGAACAGTTATCTTCCTCTTGATTACAATTCGAAATGGGTGGAGGGGGGCTGCCTTTGCACCCACCATGGAGCGACGTCTGCATGAAATTTTATTGCCACACAAGGCTTGTCTCTTTTGCTCTAAATGTTTAGTTCCATTGTGTACAATAACTGACATGCATAGGAATAAAACATAGTGAGATTATGTAAGGAGTGCATGCACAACTTCAGAGTGATGGTAGCAAACTGTGGATAGACCCAAAACCAATGATAGCAGGCAGATAATAACTTTAGTTAAAAAATATAGATAATGGCTCCTTTAATGTTTGTTTGCACCCAACATGAAACTCATAGTAGACACCCGAGGTTAACCAGATAGTAGACAGATAGTACTGATTGATGCCCCAATATGTACCCCACAACCATTTAAAAACTCAAGTTTCAGCATTAGTTTGGACCTGACTCGGAGTCTAATAGGTGAACACGACGATAAAGTAGCATGTCATCATATTAAGCGATGCATAACGTAAGCAGACATGGAAGAGTGCAACCTCTCTTGTGGACCCATGTAGTCCTCAAGGTCATCTGCTCAGTTGATGATGGTAATGCAGTTGTCGTGGCTGCCGGTGGCAAGGAAGAAGATCTGAGGTGGCAAAAGACAGTCTGGAGAGCGGATCCCTGCTGTGGTGAACCCTTCCGTCGTTGGAGCAGCTGAGCTGGGGTGGAACACAGCGCAGCAGGAGCGGGACAAACCACACAAGGTTTTCTTTGACACATATCTGTAGCAGAAGTAGTTGTGTAAGGGCTTGTTTGAATTTGAGGATTCTAACAATGCAGGGATAGGAAATACACAGGAATAGGATAGGAATGCACGTGCAAAACAGAGAATTTAAAAACACAGGATTTCTGCCAATCTGGGTGTTTGGTTCACAAGAATTGGAAGATCACAGGATGCAAAGAAGCATGGTGAGATTAAGTCAAACCACAAGAAAATGTACGGTTATAATTCTATTATGCTACTATCTCATAGTCTTATGCTTCATGAATAGGAATTTGAAAAGGAGGACAAGTGGATATTAAAATTCCTATGATTTTTCTTTCAATGAGACACTAAAGGAACAAATCCTACAGTTTTTCTTTGCTCCATTCCTTTGAACCAAATGCATTAATAGTAGTACCATAGGAAACTTTCCAATTCCTATGTTTTTCCTTCACTTTTCCTTTCAAGCACTGGCGATTCTAGTAGGCAGGCTTGAGCAAGGAAAAGCCTACACTCAAAAAATGTTTTGTGCTACTTCTACTACTTTGGACCCAGGCCACTGCCCTACTAGCTCAACTCCCAGGCCCATTGACAAATGCACAGCTCAAACGCACAGAGATAAATAATGATGGCATTCAAGAGAGTCCATCGCGGATAGCTAAGTTGCCTGGTACCTCACTGTTTGTCATATAATAGGAGAAACTAATCGTATTTCACGTTACTACGTGTGCTTAGTGGACAATATATATATAACATGTAGAGTAAAAAAGAGATGCAACAAGTGTACAACCTCTTTGGCGAAGCCATGTCGATCTCAGCGTGATTGGGTTGGTCGGTGAGGATGCTCCGGCTGACTTGGCTGTCGGAGGAGGGGAAGAAGATCTTAGGCGTCTAGAGATGGAGCCCGGGGTACTGCTCCGCTGTGATGGAGGGTTTCGTCATTGGAGCAGCTCCGGTGAGTTGTACGACGCCGAGGCTGAAGCAGGACAAGAGAGACAACGTTAACCTGAGTGGAATTCTAATAGCATCTCCAATAGATGACGTAAATACATAACCACAAAGTGCTAGATGTAAAATACATCAGCCGCTCATCTCTGAACTTAACTGTCGAAACTGAATTTAACTGTCGAAACTGAACTTAACTGTCGAAACTGAATTTTGCTGTCGAAACTGAATTTTACTGTCGAAGCTGAACGCACTAGTAGTAGAAAAGCAGTAGCAGTAGCAGCGCCCGGAGTAGCAGCGAGTGCGAGAGCCGGGGCGGCTGGTCGTGTAGCAGCATCAGGGTGAGGCTACACGTCAGTCGACTGACTTTTTCATCTCTGGCCAGTCGATTTTCCAGCTGTTCGATACAAAATCAAGGGCCTGCAGTTCATCTTCAACCTCCACCTCCTGAGCCACCAGCCACCACCGGCCAAATCGCCACCCCCGCCGCCCACGGCCGGCGGTGCGCCGCCCCGCCCGCCCCAAAACCACTCCCCACCACCGGTCTGCCGCCACCCCGACCATCCCTCTAGCCCCCCTCCCCCGTGCCGAGCTTTTTCTCCGGCGATCCCCACGCCACCGCCGGCGACCACCCCCACCCTGAACCCTAAGATAGATAGTGGGGTACCTCTCCGGTGAGCCCCCCTCCCCGCTGCGGCTGGTTCTTCCTTAACTCCGGCGAGCCCCCCCCCCCCACCCCCTGAAAATCGACTAACCCAAAAGTCGATTCAGTCGACTGAAGGGTAGCTAAATTAGAGCAGCATCGCAAGCAAGAGCAAGAGCGAGAGCAGCAGCACGAGCAAGAGCAAGAGCAAGAGCAAGAGCAGACCAGGCAGGGGACCGAGAGCAAGAACAGAGCAACAGCGCGAGCGAGAGCTAAAGCAGCTGTAGCTCCTACTGATGTGGACATCGCCGCCGAAGGAGCGACGCCGTGGAGGAAGTGGCCAGCGACGCCGCCGTGGATGGAGCCGCGCCATGTCGGCTAGGGACCGAGCGCCGGCAGCACCATGAGATCGAATCAAGAAGAAAATGCGACGATTAGTGTACAACCTCTTTGGTGGCGCTGATTAGGCCTCGGCTTCATCCAAGGAAACGATGATGATGATGCTCTTCCGGTGGTGCAGGTGAAGACGGCGGTGTGGGAATGGAGGTGGCGCCAAAGACGAGGGGAACGTCAGGGCAGCTCCTTGGAGGTGGAGGACGGGGTGGCTGAACCGGCGGGACGACGAGATCGACGATGGATCCTCATCCGGTACGGTGGATGAGGGACGTCGAGGTGTTGCTGTGGACGATGTCGTCGGGGAAGAGGCTCCGACTGGGTGGCGGGCGGAGGAGGGTGTGGGGCTTTGCGGGTATTCGCGGCCTCGGTGTACGAATGGGTGGGCGGATGGGATGGGAGTGGGGAACCATGGCTTAGGGACGCGCTTGTCCGAAATGTGGGGTAAGTTACGAAAGCACCCCCACCGATTTGAGCTAGGCGGTTCTTTCGGTTCAGGGGTATCACGGGCATTTCGCATGTCGTGATTTCGCATGAGGTGGGAGTTTTCGCGCACGTTGTAATTTTGGGATAGCAAGGCGCGGGTTGAGATGGAGGGAGTTTTCGGAGCACAACAAGACAAAGATATTGTTGGGGATCGTAGCAGAAATTTAAAATTTTCTACGCATCACCAAGATCAATCTATGGAGTCATCTAGCAATGTGAGAGAGGAGTGCATCTACATACCCTTGTAGATCGCGAGCGGAAGCGTTCAAGTGAACGGGGTTGATGGAGTCGTACTCGTCGTGATCCAAGTCACCGAGCGCCAAATGGACGGCACCTCCGCGTTCAACACACGTACGGAGCAGCGACGTCTCCTCCTTCTTGATCCAGCAAGGGGGAAGGAGAGGTTGATGGAGATCCAGCAGCATGACGGCGTGGTGGTGGAAGTAGCGGGGATCCCGGCAGGGCTTCGCCAAGCGCAAGCGGGAGGGAGAGGTGTCACGGGAGGGAGAGGGAGGCACCAGGGGCTAGGGTACTGCTGCCCTCCCTCCCCCCCACTATATATAGGGTCCCTGGGGGGGCGCCGGCCCTGGGAGATCCCATCTCCAGGGGGGCGGCGGCCAAGGGGGTGGCTTGCCCCCCAAGCCAAGTGGGGCGCCCCCCCCCCCCCCCACCCCCAGGGTTTCCAATCCTAGGCGCAGGGGAGGCCCAAGGGGGGCGCACAAGCCCACCAGTGGCTGGTTCCCCTCCCCACTTCAGCCCATGGGGCCCTCCGGGATAGGTGGCCCCACCCGGTGGACCCCCGGGACCCTTCCGGTGGTCCCGTTACAATACCGATAACCCCCGAAACTTTCCCGGTGGCCGAAACTGGACTTCCTATATATAATTCTTCACCTCCGGACCATTCCGGAACTCCTCGTGACGTCCGGGATCTCATCCGGGACTCCGAACAACTTTCGGGTTTCCGCATACTAATATCTCTACAACCCTAGCGTCACCGAACCTTAAGTGTGTAGACCCTACGGGTTCGAGAGACATGCAGACATGACCGAGACGACTCTCCGGTCAATAACCAACAGCGGGATCTGGATACCCATGTTGGCTCCCATATGTTCCACGATGATCTCATCGGATGAACCACGATGTCGAGGATTCTATCAATCCCGTATACAATTCCCTTTGTCAATCGGTACGTTACTTGCCCGAGATTCGATCGTCGGTATCCCAATACCTCGTTCAATCTCGTTACCGGCAAGTCACTTTACTCGTACCGTAATGCATGATCCCGTGACCAACCACTTGGTCACTTTGAGCTCATTATGATGATGCATTACCGAGTGGGCCCAGAGATACCTCTCCGTCATACGGAGTGACAAATCCCAGTCTCGATCCGTGTCAACCCAACAGACACTTTCAGAGATACCTGTAGTGTACCTTTATAGTCACCCAGTTACGTTGTGACATTTGGTACACCCAAAGCAGTCCTACGACATCCGGGAGTTACACGATCTCATGGTCTAAGGAAATGATACTTGACATTGGAAAAGCTCTAGCAAACGAACTACACGATCTTTGTGCTATGCTTAGGATTGGGTCCTGTCCATCACATCATTCTCCTAATGATGTGATCCCGTTATCAATGACATCCAATGTCCATAGTCAGGAAACCATGACTATTTGTTGATCAACGAGCTAGTCAACTAGAGGCTTACTAGGGACACGTTGTGGTCTATGTATTCACACATGTATTACGATTTCCGGATAACACAATTATAGCATGAACAATAGACAATTATCATGAACAAGGAAATATAATAATAACCATTTTATTATTGCCTCTAGGGCATATTTCCAACAGATATATCTTAAATATTTTGGGGTAACAAGGCGCGGGTTGAAGAGACGGGAGTTTCGCAGCACGATAGACAGAGATGCTAGCTTGAAATTTCGGCATAACAAGGCACGGCTTGAAATTTCGGGAGAACAAGCTTAACGTGTACCCAAAAAAAGACAATTCGCACCTCATCCCTAGATAGAGCCATGTCCCATTTTACTATATTACTAGAAGTGCATTCAAATACAACAACAAAAAATCGGACAACAAACATAACAAACTACATGTACATACGATCTCAAATTCAAATATATGTATCCATTTTATGTTGAATTCAAATCATAGTACATGTATGCTCTAGATAGATGTCCGGAATCTAAACCATGTATGATACTACATACAATGTGTTTAACACGCACAACACACACAGAAACACCATTTAGACTAGTAAGGTACACGTGCATTGCACGCATGAGATTTGGCAACCAAATTATGAATAAATACCACATTATAGCATGCAAGCTTTGAGTCATATATGCATGATGTAGATGTTCGTTTAATTCTTATAGTTCATTTCATTCAAAATCATCTAGTTTTTATAAGAAAGCTAATCTATTTTAAGATTCATGGAATTGTGCGCTGTAAAGCATAAAGTAAAAACAAATAATAGCAAATCATGTAGAAAAACATTTGGGCAACTCTGATATGGAAGATTCTAGAACAAAGAAGAAGTGCTTGTGTTTTGAGGTTTGTGCATTATGCTTAAGTTCAACCATGGAGTCTTCTAGATTGTACATGTGGCAAAATCTGGTGGAATCTAGATGATATCCAACAGCCAATAGTGCTCGAATTTGCCATCTCTGCACCATCGGATTGGCTTCATCCAACGACCATTTTTCAAAGTTAAAGTTATCCGCACACTATATAAAAAATATAAAATATAATATACATGGGTATAGATATAGATATGTGATGCGAAAGCCACCCATCATCTCCTATTAGAATAGTGTGTCCATGCATGGATGCAATGTGGCCAAACGATGTCTGCCATCGGTATCTCAAATTCAAATCAGTCTGACCTTGTTCAATGTGTATACAGTACAACATGCTCGTTTCCAAACCACACCGCGCATATCTCAGTTATATTCATGCATGCATGGGTTTCAAACATCAAGATCTCTTATTCAAATATTTGAATTCAACTTTACATTGATTATGACCTCACCTAGTCTTTTACACCCACACAGTCGTCTTCTCTTTATAATTGTACCGCTATCATTCTCTCGTGCATGCATGCACACACACTACCACTCGGCATTATCCATCGCACACATGCAATCGTTTTCTTCAGGTCGGTCTCCCATGCATGCACACACACACACACACACCTCCCCCTCTCATCATATCGGGCATTCTTTATCTCTCACGTGCATGCGCAACGATCGATGTTCCTCTATGTGTGTGTGCATATAGCTAGGTCTTTCCCAGTTTTCCACACAAACCGATCAATCTATATATCTAGTGAGGTCTCACCCTCTTTCCCACATACACATCGATCAATCTATACCTCTCTATATAGGATTACATAGCTAATACACCCACATTAATTATATATCCAACGTCCCCCTCTCATCATCCATGCCTTCCGCTTCATCTCTCAGACGCGCGCACAGTGGCGAAGACAGGGGTAGCAAGGGCCCTGCCCCCCTAACATCACTATATATTGAGGCTAATATGAATGTGATCATTAGATCAATTGTTGGTAAAATGGTTTAAGTTGATGAATTGGCCCTCCTCGTAAAGGATTAGCAATGCTTGGCCCCCTAGCTCATTTATTTTTCATGGCTCCGCCACTGCGCGCAACGGCGCATGTTCTCACCCCCTCTCTTTAAATATCGATCTCGCACTTGTGCACTCCTTCATAGTCTCCCTCCACTTGGGCCCTCGCACCATCTTCTAGCCCCCCACCGGATTTGGCCACATGTACAATCTAGCAGTCTCCATGGTTGAACTTAAGCATAATGCACAAACCTCAAAACACAAGTGCTTATCCTTTGTTCTAGAATCTTCCGTATCATAACTGCCCAAACTTTTTTTCTAGTTGAATTGCCATTATTTGTTTTTACTTTAAGCTTTACAACGCACAATTCCATGAATCATAAAGGATTCTCAAAGGAATTTTGGAGGATTCTAGTCCTTAGGAATTTTTCCTATCTTGGTTGTTTGATTCGTAGGATTGTAAACCATAGGAATTTTTCCATAGGATTCATTTGCACTAGATTTCATAGGAAACATTCCATCCACTCAAACCTCTTTTAAAGAATACTACATTTTTCTACGCACAATTAAACACTCGTACAATCCTGTAGGATTCAAGACGACATTCCACTCTAATCCCATGTTTTTCCTATTCCTGCGTTTTGGAAACCCTACGAATCAAAGAGGCCCTAGCTTTTTTATAAAAACTAATTGATTTTGAATGAGATGAACTATAAGAATTAAACAAACGTCTACATCATGCATATATGACTCAAAGCTTACATGTTATAGTGTGGTATTTATTCATAATTTGGTTGCCAAATCTGATGCGTGCAATGCACGTGTACCTTACTAGTACTTCGAGTACGTGCAAAACACGTAAATTAGAATTCCAATGGGACGCTACACAGTGTCTCTCTTTCAGTTCATGAAGCCACGTGGCACATGTGGAGGCATTGTCGCGACCTCCTTGTGTGGATTGATCACAGTGACGTGCTGCTGGTTCCAGAAGAATGTACTCGTCCTCTCTGAGGCACACTTGCAGTACATGCGCGAAGCGAAGATGTGCACGCACGCCACGCACGCACTCATTCCCTTGCACGCACACGCGGGTACACGGGGGGACGCATTTTTGTACGAAGATCCACCCCATGTGATAATTTGACGCGTGTAAAGTCCTTCACTTCATTGATGGTCAATTAATACAGCGCATGCAAATTGAGTGGACGTGAGGGAGGAAGTAGTTGAGAAAGACATTACTACTCCACTGCGTGCATGCGAGTAGCTAAATCATGGGTTGCTACTTCCATTGGTCTCCTTCGTATTTTGTGCCAATTTTTGACCATATTTTTAAGTAACATAATGTTTATGCATGTCATAAAAATTGGCACAAAAAAAGGGGGCCAATAAACCAAGACGCAGGCAGCATGATCAATTTTTGCTAGAGCTACTGTTAGTGGCCTTTGTATTTAAATATGGACGGAGTGGAGTAGTACTAGTATCTTTATCTTAGCCTTGTAGGGCTCTCCCATCGCCTAGGCTCGCCTCCCCGCCTCGCTCACCGGATCCCGCCATCGAGGATCCCGCCATGGATAATCCCTTAGATCCCAGGATCCCGCCGGCTGCCCTCTCGCTGCGGCCCACAGCACTGCCGCCTTTGAGCGAAACCCACATGTGTTTTAGAGGGGATCCATTGCTCTGGAATCACAGATCGGTGGCGCCGGAGGATATGCCAAGGCTGCGTTTCAGGTGGTGGGCAGCAAGGGCAAATCGGATCAAGGAAGCGTCACATCGATTGGAGAGAAGTTCCAAGGAGTTGCGCCTGGCGCAGCACAAGGCAGAGGTGCAAGTCGATCTCAGGGGAGAGATGCTGAGAGATGTCAGCATCTGGCAGCGTCGCATTGATTTCGAGCTAGGGCTAATGGCAGAGATCATATTCATGGAGTCAACTCGGAGGAAAGAACGCGCATGCCTGCGGAATGGCATGAGCAGCTGGTGCAACTGTTCAAATGGGCGGTAGGAGAAGCCAAATCGCGGGACAAGCTGCGGCGGCGCCGCTGGGCATGCATCATAGGCGAGGTGAGCTGCCCTCCTTCCCCGTTGCGATGCAGTGACCTACTCGGTTGCTGCTGCAGTGAACTTGCGGCGCCATGGTGGTTTGCAACCATGACAATCACTCCATATATATGTATTGTATACCTGTGAAAATACTTGGTCGTTTGGAAAAAGATGGTAATTGATTTATCACTAGTTTTTGAATGCTTGGTCGTGACAATCACCCGAAGCCACAACCAGAAGTCTCCATCGTGTAATACTTAGGGTCGGTCGCACCAATAGACGGTCGGTCCGACCTGCGACATGCATCGGCTTGGTCTGACATGTACGACCCGTTATACATCACTGACTTGTGCGACCGCATTTGACCAGTAGTACTTGAAATTTGTGTTCCAGGAAACTCATCAGGAGCCGTTTCGGGCCTCAAAACCAAAACCATCAATTAATCTTTAGCTTGTTCCCATCACATTCCAAAGTGTACAGTATAATTAAGTGCAAACCTGCTCACACCCTAGTACGTATCAAACCTAAACGTGTTCCCACTTCCCACTATGCAAGTTTTAGTACTAGTGCTAGTACTAGGTTATAAAAAGGGGAACTAGTACCTAGCCGAAAATCACTCTACCTCTTCCTCCTCATAAGTCTTTCTTGTTCGTCCGTCCTTGCCATGGCCGGTGTGTAGAGCTCTAGGTCCAGAACTACTCATAACAAGGGAGCGGCAACCAAGGCCGCGGATAAAAAAGAGAGGGCTCGCCGCCTCGCAGAGACCTCGAAGATCTCTCACGGGCAGGCGAGGGCTCCCAGGAGCGCCCTAGCCGTGGAGGCGAACATGCCGAACTGGCGATGCTGGAGTCATTATCCCTCGACGACATGCCCGATCAGCTCAATAAGCAGGAGGAGTTCATCGATGGCTTGGCGGAGCTGCTGAAGGAGAGCCTCGACGACATGCCCGCTGAGCTCAATGAGCAGGGGGAGTTGACCGCCAGCTTGGTGATGCTGCTGAAGAAGAGCATTGCCTCGGATAAGAAGGTGACCGATGAAATCCTGCAACTTCAGGAGGACAAGGCGAAGCTCTGCCACGAGCTCGACCAGCTGAAGGAGGAGAACGCCGGCTAGAAGAAGCTGCATGAGAAGAGTAGTTCCTCGATGAAGATGCTGCAGGCCCTCATCATGGAACAGAAGGAGGAGTTGGCGAAGCTCCGCATCGAGCACCCGGCTGCTGTCAAGGTACGTAATGCGGCCGTGGAACAGATGATGAAGGCTCGCGTCGAGAAATCCTGCGTCATGGACAGAATGATTAAGATGGCAGAGGAGATGCGCAAGGAGATGGAGGGCGTGGAGGCGATGAAGAAGCAGTTACGACTCCGCGGCCAGCAACCCTTCATGTAGTAGAGAGCAGCGCCCCGGACTTGTGTGTGAGTCTTCCTTCTTTTTTTGGGGTGATAATATTCCTTCTTCTTTTGCTCCTGTGTTTCTTCTTTTGCTTCGGGTGTTTCGCCGCACGTGTCACATTCTCTGCGAGGCATGAATAGAATAATGCTAACGATGAGCGGCGTCGTGGGATCGATGACTAGCAAATTAGATCATTTTTTATCGCCATATGGAACTGGGCTGCCGTGTTTCCTGCTCCTCCGTCGTACTAGTACTCCAGTGGAAAACTTGAGTATACCGCACAGTTCTTTGCTCCTCCTCAGGTCGTCAGCAACATTTATACGAACAGTCAAATCACAAGGCCCCGCCTTCCAGCAGTAATGAGCCGTCAAATCACAAAGGCCCTCGCCTCTCGTGAAACCGACCAAGCGAGACTGCCCCGCCCTCTAGCCTTTTAAAAATGTATACTTTTGTACAGTAGTAGTATCGATGGATTGCGCCATGGAGCAAAACTAACAAGATGAAATTAAAGAAAAAAGGTGGTACATATAGAGAGCGCTCGTCGCCAAATTATGCATATAGTACTATTAAAAAAGCTAGTACGTGCTTAAATGGGGTGCTAAATTCTATTAAAGAAATTAGCATACCTATTTAATTCTTGGGTTCTTATTATTTATGCCACTAGTTGTGTATCACTACTCAGTTTTGCCATTAGAAGTTACAACTACTCAAAAATGCCATCGATCCGTGAGATGCTTGCTCAAAAGTGCAATTAGATATCTCAAAAATGCCATCGTTCCGTTAGATGTTTGCTCAAAAATGCCATTAGACATTTTTATTTTCACGGCAAACCCAGTAACCATGTTATATGACAAAAATAAGCCGATTCTCTCTATCTCACAATGATAAGTGTGGCCCCGCTTGTCAGGAGTAACCAAGCGAATAATTTTATAGGAAAATAAGAACGCTATTGGGATCAAGTAGGCCCCACACTTTATTGTACTATAGTGAGATAGAGGGAGAGCTGGCATGTTGGTCCATAGGTATTTATGTCATTATAACATGGCAAAAGAGATTTGAGTCACAATAATGGTGTCCAGCACAACACACCCCTCAAATAAAACTAAGCACCCTGAAATTCTTTGACAACTAAACTGCTGGCTATATGATGTTGGCCATATATATTGTACGTATATAATGTGAAGAAACGAGTGGTAGTACTACCAACTAAAAGATGAACTGTATGAAATACTAGTATGTACGTACTGAAGAGTTAAAGTAACGAGAAGGAACATAACATAGTTCTGCTGGGGGCTCAGCACAACACACCCCTCAAATAAAACTAAGCACCCCTAAAATTAAACTAAGCAACTAATCCGGTAGACACTGCATTAGAACCACCATGAGCAACGACACTGCCACCTTACTCGGACTCCTCGTCCACGTGCTCGACTTCGTCCTTGTCCCTCTTCCTCTTGGCCGATAATTCTTTGCTTGAACCGCACACTTGGCTCTTGCTCTTCATCCAACCCTTGTAGATATTGAAACAAAGGTAGGCATCCATTGCAGTGTACTGGATGTGGTCTATATCTAGTACATTTCACTGCCATGCATGAAGATGAAACTTGGGCGGAGGTTTCTTCAGTTTGCCGTACGAAGGATGAACCATGGCTCCTGCCAGGGTCAGCATTGAAGGTTGATCACGGGTGGGCACCAGCCCATTCTTCTGGAGGTCGAAGGACTCGCCTACAATGAGGCCTATCCGACCCAGGACTCTTCTGCCGGTCGTAAAGTCTACAATAACAAATTTGACTAGGCCGCCCGTGAGGAACTTCTTAAATTCCTCGCACTCAACGTCGGCATGGCATATGTGGTAGACCAAGCACAAGTTATGCACGCAAACCTGGATCACGGCGGGCTTCATATTCTCTTCCTCCTTTAGATTCTTCTCTTTGTCCAGCGTTGTGGTGTACTCAACATCTAGCCCAGCGACCCACTCATCATTTGAGTTTTCGAACATGTGTCTGAAGCGAGCAAGGCATCCTTTCACCGTCGTGGAAGAACGGGTGTAGATGACATCGAACTCATAGCCAGTGATGGTTCTAACCTTGTACTCACCACCGATCATGGAGATTTGGGACGCCATGGATTTGGGAGGAGGGTTAGGATTAGTGGAACTGCCGTAATGTGAAAGGACGGGACGACTAGGAGCGAACTGCCGTAATGTTAAAGGACGTCCGGGGATGAGTAGGAGCGAACTCCTAGCGGTTTTTCCATTGTAAAAATGCTGAGTGGGGCGTGCGAATGGCAGTGTAGTGGGTTGCCTGGTGGATAAATGGATTCATGCACAGTACTATGGGGGCCCAATTAGATGTCATGTCTACTCGACGCCCAATTAAATGGCTTTCGATGTCATGTCAAGCGTCGGGAAAATTACAGGTGATACGAAGCTTTCCATTCTCCCATGATACGGGCTTCCGAGAGCCCTTGGATCTGAGATCGAACGGTTGCATGGCGTGATTCTAGACCTATGGGTGAATATCCTATCCTGGAGGGTTATTCTCCAAATTTCCAGCAACTTAGCATGCGACCGTTTGATCTCAGATCCAAGGGTTGCTAGCAGCCCGTATCATGGTCGCGCCTACCACGACCGTCGCCTCGCTCACGCGGTCTCGCCCTTGGAGATTTAACATGGTGCGTTAGGCTATCTGATGTTGGCATGTCATACATAGTCATCACTTAGTCACTCATACAACAAGGTTAGCTATAAGGTTGGCTATAAGAGTATTTTTTTACTTCTCTCTATCTCTTTCTTCGTAGTATTTATTGCATTTGCCAAGGAGTGACCTCTTCCAATGAAATGGTGCTTAGATGAGGTGCTAAGGGCATTAAATGGCTTAGCAACTCAAGTCCCCAACGCATAGGTGCTTAGTTTTTTATTGCTAAGTTTGCTTCATTTAATTAGCTATAGACTCAAAATTGTCTTTTCACCTAGGTACACGCGTTAGCACCGTTTCTTCCTGGGGTCACCAAACTAGTCTCTCTCTTCTTAATTAACTTGCCACATCAGACTTTATGCCTATGTGGCAGGCTTAGCACCTGTACGAGCAAGTACAATAGTGGGCTATAAGCCCGCTTACATGGCATTTTTGCATATGTGGAGGAAAGAGGCAAGGAAAAAGTGCAGGAGTGGGCTCTCATGCAAGAGCCAGCCTCTACATGGTGGAGCATTGGAAGAGGCACCTGTATACCATGGAGGTGGTCAGGAATCGGGAGACTCACGCCGGTCGTAGCGCCGCAGTTAAAATGATAATGGCAAGTCAAATCACGAGGCCCCACCTGTCCAGCAGTAACTCGCTGTCAAATCACACAGCCCTACGTTTGCAGCAGCCTACTCTCTCATCTTCTCGCGTCTCTGTCGAACCGACTAGGCGGAACTGCCCCGCTTAACGCACGGGAAAAGCCCCGCCGCCGACTTTTAAATAGTACAGTATACTAATTTTGTATCCATGGATTGCGCCATGGAGCAAAGCCTCAAGAAAACGGCGGTACACATGTACGGAGTATACAGCACGCCCGTCGCGTTCGCGTCGCACCCCAGACGGTCGGTCGGTCTGGCAGGCCGCTCTCCGAATGGAACGCGTGTCATATTGCGTTTGCACACACATGTGGGACCACAATTGAGAACCAACCATAGGCACACTCCCCAGCCCTGCAAGTCGGGTGAGTTAATAGAAGAGAGAGACGAGGGATAATACTAGAGAAGTGTTGTACAGACGTTGGTGCCTGGACGATCCCTGCATGACACGGAAGATCAGTTCGTCCATGCATGTGACCAAACTCCAGCAGACATAGCTAGATTGGCTACCATCTACATATTGTGTAGGCTGTGTTGTACAGGGCTGTAGTTCTGATGAGAAATTAAAAAAAAGGTTTCTTGTCATCTCGCAATATTAGGTGTCATGTGCTTCGGATCAGTGCGAGGTTTTTTTTTGGAATTGATCACTGCGAGGGTTAAACAGCGACAACTGAGTTCCTCCAAGGCGCTGGTCATTGGGGGCACATGCACGAAGACTACTCGGCTGCCATCTAGGTCAAGCCGACTATGTTAATTAGGACATCTATTGATGGACCCCTTTTCTACGAGTTTATCTTTAATTTGAGCTTTGATCCTCGTCTAGTTTGTCCGTCGAGATTCATGTTGTCTCCTTGGGGCAGTGAGGTTATGGTTTCTTGTCATGTGGCATTTTTTCGTGTTATATGTTATAATCTGGTGCATCAGATCAAAATGATGACAACTGCGCCTCCGGGGCACATGCATGAAGACTTCTCGACAGTCATTGGAGAGGTCAAGCCGGCTCCAGTAGACAAAAGAAAACTACTCCACTATATAGGCAGGAGCCTCCGCGCTTGCTTGCTAGTGTTGCTCTCTTCACACAGTCTCGTCCTCTCCAGATCTAAAGACGACAGCGGTGGCCACACTCTCTCTCTCTGCAACCCGCTGGTCACAGATCCAGCCGGATCCTCTCCGCCGGGGAAGGTGGGAAGGTGCAACGTTCACACGGTCATCCTCGGCGACGGCTCTTCCCCACTGTCGGCGTGTCCCGATCAGCGTGCCTTGTCATTCTCTCCCAAGCACCGCTGGCTAGGGAGGGCCTCCGGCCCCTTCTTCCTCGCTGCCATAGTGTGGGCAGATCCGGCCTCCCGCCGCCCACCTAGCGACATCCCGGCGACCCTCAGGTATAACTTCCTTCGAAACCGCCCTTGCTCTACTTCCCGAGTCCTGACGTCGCTGCATTTGTATCTTTTACTATTTCTCAGGCCCCCTCGTAGATAGGATCGATCGGTTGTTCGAAAGCCACCTAAATTTTTACTGTTAAAAGGTAAAACTAGTTCATGCACTCGAATCTACTACTACTTGGTTCAAACAAGGAAGAAAGGGGGTGGGGTGGGGGAAGATTTGTTACCTGAATCTATGACTTGGTCGAAAGAGGAAATAATGGGGCGAAAAGTAGCAGAGACTAGCTATCCAACTGGTCTCTTGGTCTAATAGGGAAATAAAGGGAAACGCAATACAAACTCAATAAAAACCCGATCTATTGGTTGAAAAAGGAAAGAAAGTGGGGACTGGGGGACAAGTCAACGGAGTATGTCCAACACTAGATTTGCTAGCCTCACAGAGTATAAGGTGGCTATACCGAACAAAAATGGGACCAACCCAGATATCCTGTTCTCATGTTTGTTGCCCCGAGCCACTCTTATGTAATGCCACTGGTAAAATGTAGCAGTCGCAAAGTAAGGAGACGTTAAACCAATGTTGTTTTCAATGTAATGCCTCCAGTAATATGAATCAATGGCACTTTTCTTCATGTCCTGCTAAATTTCCCATTAAGATAAGTTGCTTCTTTAAGTTAGAAATGCAACTGTCCTGGTCTGCCTACTCTTCCGTGCCCAAATACCAACTCTGTAGCAGCTGTTAATGTAATGTTGCTGGTAAAATGAAGCAATGGCACCATTAAAGTAATGTCGTATTTAACGGTTGTCATAGTTAATCCTAATGCCCACACTAATATCTAGCAATGATGCTGCTTTAGAAATTGCTACTGTCCTTGTAGGATTGCCATTCAGATAAGGAACATGCTTCTTTTCATTTGATGTATGTTTCATCACTTGTTAGTCACCCTCATTTCCACCTTTTTTGTGCAAATAGAGATATACATTTCACGCTTGATGTTAGTTGAACTGCACAAATGATATCCAAATTATAGATGAACATTCCACGAGCTTCACAACCAACCTTGATGTTGCTCAATTTTATTGCAACTAATGAAGAAGAAGCTCTGTGGGTTTCGTTTTCTGATGGAAATGGAACCGGGGCTGGAGCCCTTTTCTTAAAAAAATGAAGAAGAAGTTGCTAGCTCATGGGACATTGCTTCATTTTAGGTGAACTGCACCAAAAGGTCCCATCAATTGAATCATCCATGTTGGTGACTGGTGTCATCCCTTCTACGATGGTGTTGACTGCAGACATGATTCCCATCACGAGGTATGTTCCTTTTTGGTCTGACCGTTTGCCAAAGATCATGCATGTTGAGACTGCTCTTGTGCTACTGTTTTGGCACTGCCATGATAAAACATTAAGGTTATTATTTTGCACCTTAATCTAGTGGCACTATTAATTTGAGGCAATGTTTTGGCACCGCTAGTGCCACTGATTTTTTTTATATATCGAAAGAGGGGGTTTCTTCCGATTTCATTAAAGAAACCCAACCATAGAGAACCATTATCCGACAACATCTCAGTGTAAACGGGTAGTTATGCAACTACTACTAGAACGGACTGAGTACTAGCAGGAGACAAGTTCGCCACATAAGCTAGGCAGGTAGGGGGACGCAGCACTAGCTCGACAAAGTTTCGATTACAACCCAAATGCTACCACAGAAACATTAGGGGGGGAAGATAGGGACTGAAAGAGCCAGTTTTAGCATCCCAGTCTAAGCACCCCCGGCCACCATCCTTGCGACGCACGGTACACCTCGTTTGCCACCTGCTCGACCCTAGTGCCACTGATAAAATGAAGTAATAATACAGTTAAATAGAGCGATTGTCCTCTCTATCATTTCATTTCCAATGTAGATAAAGAAAGTGCTTCTCTTTGTTAGTATATGTTTCATCAACTAGTCCATTGTTAATGTTTAAGCGTTTCTGCAAACTGGGGTGCTTAATTTTAGTTGATCTGCACAAAAATAGAGATTGGAATGTCTCAAGGCCCCTCCTTGTACTACCATTGTACACTGATGTTCATCACTGGCAGAAGGTGTATCGGGGAGACTTGGGTTGATTTCCAGTATGAGGCCTACCGTATGAGGCGTCGCAGGGCCCATCTCGCCCTCGCAGCATGGCATACTATGATACTATCACAATATTTTGTTCTATTTATTAGTGTATGTTTCATCAACTAGTGCCACTATAATGTAATCACGCTTTTTCATTATATGTGAAAACAGGGTTATTCAGCTGCATTTTGGTGGAACTGCACAAATGTACGGATGGAACCAGCATATATGCAGAGTGCGAGGTGTGCCAAGTAAAAATTACCGACACCAACCATGCTCCATGCACGCATTGGCATCCACCACCACCAGTGGGATGTGTGGCGCTCTCTGTGGATGGATCTTTCTCGGTAGCAAATCCTCTAACCAAATACTAGTAGCTTATATTGGCAGTTTTCTAGGGAGTACTCTTTTCTGAAAGAAGCACCAATCTATTTTTCTTTATTTGTACACAGTGTCACAACTTTGACCCAAAGGTCTAGAGCTATTTTAGGGTGATTGGCGTAGTACTCGGAGACTAATTGTAAGCATGATTTTCATTAGCTGTCACACTGCTTGTAAGCATGAGCAGATGGAAGATTAGGTTAGTGCGAAGCTTACCTTAAACCCTACCGCTGCCAGAAATGAGGCGAGCGTCAAGGGAACCATGGAGAACGGCGGGGAAGCAACGTCATGCCATCCGGCCTCCTCTTGCGGTGGGAGAACGAATACTCCTGTGGCTCCGGCTGGCTTTCCACCCTCACGAACGGCACACCGTACTCGATCAATTCGTTATCCTCTAGATGCTCAACCTTCGACCTGTACGCCCACCACCTCCACCTGACTTTCGCCTCGGGCGAATCTGTCTGCTCCATCACCCAGAGGAGATACTCGATGAACTCGAAGGACTGCGGCGTGACTGCCGTCGAGGAGTACATCGCCGCCGTCTCGCTCTTTCGCATACATTGCCACATGGCCCTCACCGTCCTCGAAATCTCCCACTCATTGTCAAACCAAGTAAGGATCCCCTTCAACCTGCCTAACTTTGCCTGGTCGCCGCCGGCGATCTTCCCAATTTGCTGCTGCATCCTCTCCATAGATGTCCTTCTGAGAGGTCCGGTGCTAGCTTTTGAAGATGGGAGGAGAGACGGTGGTCTTGCAATGGAGAAGAGGGAGAGGAGCGTGCGGCAGCGATTTAGGATTGGACGAGACGGCCGACGCGCTACGACTGGATCAAAATCAAAATCAATTTACCCTTCAATTAAGAAAGCGACCCCACATTAACTAGTCTCCCTTTTATTCTAGGTCATAATTGACCATGATTTTCACAAATAAAAAATATGTTATACGTTGCAAAAATAATATATTTTGAAAGTACATTCAGATACGAACCAAACGATACAAATTTTGGCGACATGAATTCACATTTTGCTTGTCAAATACAGTACGTGGTCAAACTTTGACCCAAAATACGCAAAACAAAAAAATACTTCCAAGACCAGCACCGCTCCTCTCCTCTTAAACCACCGCCGCTCCTCTCCTGTTCCAATCTAAATCCAGCGTCGCTCCTCTCCCGTTCTAATCCAAAACCAGCGCCGCTCCTCTCCTGTTCTAATCCAAAACCAGTGCCGCTCCTCTCCTCTTCCATTCAAAAACCACCGCCCGCGAGTGATGGTGCTGTGGAGAAGTAGATCGATGGAGGAGTACAACTGATACGTGAGGATCGCAGATGGCGACCCTGTGAAGCTAGCTAGGATGTTGGAGATACAGTCTTGGTTTGACAACAAGGACCAACTAGCGGCGACGGCGACATCCATGGCCAAATATCTGCAACAGAGCGAAAAGGCGGCGATACTCCCGAAGGGAGTCACGCCGGAGTACATAGAGCTGCTCCTTTGGGCCATGGAGCAAACAGATTCACCGAATCCGATCGTGAGGCAGCGGTGGTAGGAGCATCGATCCCAGATGGAGCATCCACCAGAGACTGAAGGATCGAGCATCTACAGGGTGTCGTTTGTGAGGGTGCCGTGCCAGAGCGAGCCGGTGGAGTCTTCATCGACCGAACCCAACTGCAAGAGGAGAAAAGCAGTTGCCCTGACGACGCTTCCCCGCCATCCTCTCCCTCGACGTTCACATCATCTCATGGGGCGGCTGTCTGCCGCCGAGGAATAGGAGGGGACATCCCCCCAGCCCAATAGTCGGGCAGGTTGTGAATTGTCAGGAGGAGCTTAGGGTTGTCAGTATTTGCAGGTTGTGAATTGTGTTTTGTGTTGTGTATTTTGAGAGTACTTTCAGATATGAATGTCTTTTGAATTTCAGATTTGCAGTATTGAGCATATGAAGTATTTTATGAATTGTAGAGATCTATTTTTAGCACTTAAAAAAATGTATTTTCATAGGAATATAAAAGTGCAGACAATGTGATTCTCAGAGAAGAAACTGCAAGTTTCAGTTTCAGATAAGAAACTGCAAGTTCAGTTTCACATAAGAAACTGCAACTTTCAGAGCGAGAGCATTCATATTAACACGGCCTTTTCAAACAGGGATAACATCATGTTGGAAGTTTTATTCATCGTCGAAAATGGAACTACCAGCTAGTTAACATCATGCTGATCAACATCCATGCATAGCACATCTTTATATGATGCACAGTCAAAAAGATCTGCTATTTTCAAATGCCCACACAATGTCGAGTGTGCGAAAAACAGAGAAAACGAGGGACGAAGTTTTGGCAAGTGTTGGACGTGGTGTGCATAGATGACAATGGGGACCCACATGTTAATAATGGTAGACGCAAAAAAATTGGAGATATTTTCCCTACATCAGGTGGAATCGAACCCGGGCGGAACAGCGGTCGGGTAGTGTCACTTGGCCACTAGGCTAGTTCAGTAGTTTCGTTACAAATAAGGCACTGCCTCAGGTGGTCCGATCTCATCATGCGCCTTTGTGCGCTCGTCGCGGCGCCGCTGTCTGTCGTTGTGAACATGCTGAACAAACGAGAGGAATCTGGAGAGGACTGTACGTGGAGAGGCGGACAGTCGGGACCCACCAGGTCTATGGCCCTACGCAAGCAAGTGCCTCATTGAAAAAATACTTCCTCTAATTCTATACTGACGTTGGGGCCCACGGGTTTGTCAACATAGTTACATTTTTTTAGGTGCTTCAATGTAGTTACTAAAGGAGATAAGTTTACAACGAAGCCGGGGAGCTGGCAGGTATCATTTATTATCATTGGGGCAGCAAGTATCAGCTGGATTGTGGGTTGCCCCGTCTAGGCTTTCTTTTTAACATGCGCAGGCCACGACATGCCGGTTTGTATTTTCTTGAGGGTCGTCTTGTATCAACCGGCCTATGGACATCCCATCCGAGGTTTTATTTTTCCTGAAACATCGGCAGCCCAACTTATGTATTTTTTTTGAAGAAAACGCAGAGGTCTGTTCTATTTTTCTATATCAGAATAGGAACGCCTGGTCCAACTTATGTTTCCCTTCTAACTATATTATATATATATATATATTATTTTATATGTTATTATATATTATTGTTATTGTCATCATATATTTAAAAGATACTTACATATATAAGAAAACAATATCCCACATCTTATTAACTTATAAAAATAATTTCTTAACAATAAAATCCTGGATTTTTTTACATTAAGGCAACGAAAATCCTGGTGATTTTGTACAAAAGCTTGGTAAGATTTAAGGACCAATGTAATAATAAATCACTTGTTATTTAAATATATTTATAACAAAGTGCTCAATCCCTATTTATTTTTTGATAACATTGTTGCGCCCAACCCAACATTATAATTAGAACCAGCCCAGCAAAATCGTGTATTTCGAGAAAGTGCAAATGGCCTGTAATTTTTTAGGAAAAAAAAATGGGCCGCATGGTCGCTACATTATTTGTTCACCCAGCCCAGCAAATGGACTGTAATTCTAAAAAAAGATCAAATTGAGTGTAAATTCTGAAAAAAATGGGTTGAATATGTGCCACATTTTTGGAGGCTGAAATGTGGGCCAATAGGTCGAAGCCAACGCAAGTCGTTGTCAACTTAGTCAACAAATGATTCTGACATCGTTAGCCGTTGGATTTACATCCAACGACCGGAATCCATCTTCAATCTCTCGTCTTCTTCCTCCAGCGCTGCCAGGACCACCTGCTCCCGCCTCCTGCTGCTAGCAGCTTAGCTTAGCATGCTTCGCTCTGAAGCGCTACCCCACCGCCGGCCAGGCCATCCCTCCACCCCTCCACACCTCCTGTTCTTCTCCACCGACTGCCGAACCACACCGCACCAGAACCAGTTAACCCTCGTACACCTCTCCGTCTGCGACTCCACTCCCGTGTCTTCCCATCTCCGGCTCGTTGCTGTCCGGGGCCTTGCCGTCGTCCACCACCTTGGATGCGCTCGGCGCGGCATGATCAACACACACAAAAATGAATACTCCCCCTGCTAGCTGGGAACCACCATAGTGGGAGGCTGACTTGTGGCCCTACTAAGTTGACGGGGACGGAGAGCTTTGTCAACTTAGTCAATATGAACGATTCTAGCTCCAGTGACCGTACGATGTCCATCCAACGGCCGTAGTGCTTCTTCAACCTCTGGTCTTCTTGCTCCAGCCGCCCAAACCAGCGCCGGTCGTTTCGCGTGCTCCTGCCTCCCGTGGCCGGCTGTGCTGCCGCGGAGGCCTCACCGCCCCCTACTACTCCCACCGCTGGCGAGGCCATCCCTCTACTCACCCACACCCCCTGTTATTCCGCGGCGACGGCAGCCTCACACAGCAGCCGAACCAGTGAACCCTCGTATTCCTCTCCGCGTGGGCATCCACTGCCGCGTCTTCCCCGGCTCCGCCTCGTCTCCTTCCTAGGCCTCGCCGTCGTCCACCGCCTTGGTTCTCTCGGTGCGGCGTGGTCAATGTGGTCAAGGAACAACTTCCATCGGAAGAGTACTGTACGTGGAGAGGCTGACAGCTGGGTCCACGGCCGCAGCAAGGAAGTGCCTCCTTATTACGTGGAAAATAATGATTCCTCCACCTGACAGCAGGGACCCATCGGACGGGCCACCATATTTCATGAAAAAAACATTTCCCCCTGACTGCTGGGACCCACCAGCTACATCTTCGCACGCAAGGAAGTGCCTGATAGTCGGGACCCACCTGGTCGAAGCGTACGTAGCGTTGTCATTCTGGTCGCGAACCTGTACGTACATACTGGTCGATCGGTCTGTCTGCAGGCTGCAGCGATGAACCGTGGCCGAGTAAGGAAGGGCACGTGTCGTAGTAGAGGCGCGCACGTAGCATGTACACGTACGTACAACCAGGGTGCAAGAAAGGGCAATGCACGGTATCGAAGAGGCTAGCAATGATGGAAGGGTGAGAGTGCGTATAATCCATGGACTCAACATTAGTCATAATGAACTCATATACTTATTGCAAAAATCTACAAGTCATCAAAACAAAGTACTACACGCATGCCCCTAGGGGAAGGGTTGGTAGGAGTTAGCCATCGCGTGATCCCGACCTCCACACAAAGGAAGACAGTCAAAGAAATACTTCATGCTTCAAATTTGTCACACAACGGTTATCATACGTGCATGCTACGGGACTTGCAAACCTCAACACAAGTATTTCTCAAATTCACAACTACTCTACTAGCATGACTCTAATATCACCATCCTCATATCTCAACGATCATCAAGCATCAAACTTCTCATAGTATTCAATGCACTTTTTATGAAAGTTTTTATTATACCCATCTTGGATGTCTATCATATTAGGACTAATTTTATAGCCAAAGCAGACTACCATGCTGTTCTAAAGAACTCTAAAAATAATATAAGTGAAGCACGAGAGATCATTTCTACAAAATAAAACCACCACCGTGCTCTAAAAGATATAAGTGAAGTACTAGAGCAAAATTATCTAGCTCAAAAGATATAAGTGAAGCACATAGAGTATTCTAATAAATTCCGATTCATGTGTGTCTCTCCAAAAGGTGTGTACAGCAAGGATGATTGTGGTAAACTAAAAAGCAAAGACTCAAATCATACAAGACGCTCCAACCAAAACACATATCATGTGGTGAATAAAAATATAACATCGAGTAAAGTTACCGATAGACGAAGACGAAAGAGGGGATGCCTTCCGGGGCATCCCCAAGCTTAGGCTTTTGGTTGTCCTTGAATTTTACCTTGGGGTGCCTTGGGCATCCCCAAGCTTAGGCTCTTGCCACTCCTTGTTCCAAAATCCATCAAATCTTTACCCAAAAACTTGAAAACTTCACAACACAAAACTCAACAGAAAATCTCATGAGCTCCGTTAGTATAAGAAAACAAACCACCACTTTAAGGTAATGTAATGAACTCATTCTTTAGTTATATTGGTGTTAAACCTACTGTATTCCAACTTCTCTATGGTTCATACCCCCCGATACTAGCCATAGATTCATCAAAGTAAGCAAACAACACGCGAAAAATATAATCTGTCAAAAACAGAACAGTCTATAGCAATCTGTATCAAATGTATACTTCTGGAACTCCAAAACTTCTACCAAATTAGGAAGTCCTAAGTAATTTGTTTATTAATCTACTACAAAAAGAATCAACTGAAAAGCACGTTTCTGTGATTTATGAAAACTAATCTCGTGCGTGCAAAGTTTCTGTTTTTTACAGCAAGATCAAATAACTATGACCGTAGGTTATCCTAAAGGTTCTACTTGACATAAACACTAATTAAAACACAAAACCACATCTAACCAAAGGCTAGATGAAATATTTATTACTAAACAGGAACAAAAATAAAATTGGGTTGCCTCCCAACAAGCGCTATCGTTTAACGCCCCTAGCTAGGCATTGAAATTTCGATGATACTCACATCAAAGACAAGAATTAAAGCACAAAGAGAGCATCATAGAACACGTGATAAACACATCTAAGTCTAACATACTTCCTATGCATAGGCATCTTATAGGCAAACAAATTATCATAGCAAGCAAAAACTAGCATATGCAAGGAAGCGGAAAGAAACAATAGCAATCTCAACATAACGAGAGGTAATTTATTATCATGAAAATTTCTACAATCATATTTTCCTCTCTCGTAATAATTACATGTGGGATCATAAGAAAATTCAACA
This sequence comes from Triticum aestivum, assembly GCF_018294505.1. NCBI lineage: Eukaryota > Viridiplantae > Streptophyta > Magnoliopsida > Poales > Poaceae > Triticum > Triticum aestivum. The sequence continues at coordinate 32,813,877 of NC_057805.1, forward strand.
AAATAGCTATCACATAAAATATTTTCAACACGATCCACATGCATGCAAAGATGACACTCTTCCAAACTAGTGGGATTACCATTAACTAAAGTCAAGACCTCTCCCAACCCACTTTTATCAAAAATACCATAAGATTGAACATTCTCCAAATATGTGGGATCTAAAGTTGACACTCTTCCAAACCCACTTTCAATATTATTGCAAACACTATTATCAATCTCATATTCATCATGGGGCTTAAATAAATTTTCAAGATCATAAGAAGAATCACCCCAGTCATGATCATTGCAACAAGTAGTAGATATAGCAAAACTAGCATCCCCAAGTTTAGGGTTTTGCATATTATTAGCACAATTGACATCAAGAGAATTTATAGTAAAATCATTGCAATCATGCTCTTGATTTAAGGAACTATCAAGTATAGGTGCAATAGCAATAATCTCATGTTTATCATAAGGAACTCCAAGAGAAACAAGGAGAACTTTGTATTGAGATTCAAAGAGAGAGAAGAAGCCATCTAGCTAATAACTATGGACCCAAAGGTCTGAGGTAAACTACTCACACATCATCGGAGAGGCTGTGGTGTTGATGTAGAAGCCCTCCGTGATCGATTCCCCCTCCGGCGGAGCGCCGGAAAAGGCCCCAAGATGGGATCTCATGGGTACAGAAGGTTGCGGCGGTGGAAATAGGGTTTCGTGGTGCTCCTGGGTGTTTTCGGGGCATATGAGTATATATAGGCGAAAGAAGTAGGTCGGTGGAGTCACGAGGGGCCCACGAGGGTGGGGGCGCGCCTACCCCCCTGGGCGCGCCCTCCTACCTCGTGGCCACCTCGTTGCTTCCTTGACATCCACTCCAAGTCTCCTGGATTGTGTTTGTTCCAAAAATGATTCTCCCAAAGGTTTCATTCCGTTTGATTATTCCTTTTCTGCGAAACACTGAAATAGGCAAAAAACACTGAAATGGGCCTCCGATTAGTAGGTTAGTCCCAAAAATAATATAAAAGTGCATAATAAAGCCCATTAAACATCCAAAACAGAGAATATAATAGTATGGAACAATCAAAAATTATAGAAACGTTGGAGACGTATCAGCGTACCGCAAAGCGGAGGAAACGGACTTGTGTTCGACCGCGTACGGTCGAAACGGGGTCCTGTTGATCGGGAGGGGTGTGGCGTACCGCAAAACAGAGGAAACAGAGTTGTGTTGGAGCGCTACGGTCGAAACGGGGGTCTTGTTCATCGGGAGGGGTGTGGCGTACCGCAAAACGGGACTCCACGGGCTACTGTTCATCTCCACCGTCGACTGCCTCCATGGGCTACTGTTCATCCACGGTCGACCTCCTCCAGCCTCCACCTGCGACTGTTCATCCACGACGTCTCCCCTCCTGCCTCCACCAGCCACTGTTCATCCACGGGCTCCTGTTCATCAAGCCTCCACCGCTCCTCCACCGGCTACTGTTCAACCAGCCCTTTCCACGAGGTCCTGTTCAACCACCCCTCCACGGGCTACTGTTCATCCAGCCCTCCACCGGCTATGTTCAACCAGCCCTCCACGGGGTCCTGTTCATCCAGCGGCAACAGCCTCTACTACCACGGGGTCCTGTTCATCCACCCCCCACCGGGAACTGTTCATCCAACCCCCCCCCCCCAACAACGCTCACTGTTCATCAAGAGGCAGCATCGATCGGCTTCAGTTAGCAGCAGTAGCGAAGGAATCACTCGGGTTCAGTTAACAACAAGGGATCGATCGGGGTTCAGTAACATAGCTAGTGCAATCGCTCGGGTTCAGTTAGAGTCCAATGCCTCGCTCGGGTTCAGTTAGAGCGCAACGCCTCGCACACACGCACGTACGTGTACGAGAGAAACGTGCAAACCTTCGTGTATCGCTCGGCCCCGACCACCCACCGTAACCGGGAACTCCCCGATATTTTCCTCGCCCTCGCTTCTACCATTTTTTTCCGTCATGGACGGCCCAAAGAATGTCATGCAGCTGCGTCTCCGGCCCGCCCAGGACGAAAAGCCCATTTTCTGTCATGATTTTTTGTCATAGAAGTAGGAGCCCACCACATCTATGATCATACCGGGTTTTGTCACAATTATCGTCATAGAAGTGTCATAAGCATGACAGAAAACAAATTCGTTCGGCCCAAAATGTCACGGATGTGTCTTTTTTTTGTAGTGATACCATGTTCTCCTCGATGTTCTTGGAGTTCTATCCGATGTAATCTTATTTTGCGGTGTGTTTGTCGAGATCAGATGAATTGTGGATTTATGATCAGCTTATCTATGAATATTATTTGAATCTTCTCTGAATTCTTATATGCATGACTTGGTATCTTTGTATTTCTCTTCGAACTATCGGTTTGGTTTGGCCAACTAGATTGGTTTTTCTTGCAATGGGAGAGGTGCTTAGCTTTGGGTTCAATCCTGCGTGATTTCACCCAGTGACAAAGTAGGGGTAGTGAGACACGTATTGAATTGTTGCCATCGAGGATAAAAAGATGGGGTTTACATCATATTGTTTGAGTTTATTCCTCTACATCATGTCATCTTACTTAAGGCGTTACTCCGTTCTTTATGAACTTAATACTCTAGATGCATGCTGGATAGCGGTCGATGTGTGGAGTAATAGTAGATGCAGGCAGGAGTGAGTCTACTTGACATGGACGTGATGCCTATATTGCATAATCATTGCCTTAGATATCGGCATAACTTTGCGCTTTTCTATCAATTGCTCGACATTAACTTGTTCACCCACCGTAATATTGCCTTCAAGAGAGAAGCCTCTAGTGAAACCTATGGCCCCCGGGTCTATTTTCCATCATAATACTTTCCGATCTACTATTTTGCAATCTTTTACTTTTAGATCTATACACCAAAAACCCAAAAATATTTTATCTTTTGTTTATCTATCTCTATCAGATCTCACCTTTGCAAGTGACCGTGAAGGGATTGATAACCCCTTTATCGCGTTGGGTGCAAGTGTTTGATTGTTTGTGCATGTATTGGTGATTTGCGCGTTCTTCTCCTACTGGATTGATACCTTGGTTCTTAACTGAGGGAAATACTTATCTCTACTATGCTGCATCACCCTTTCCTCTTCAAGGGAAAAACCAACGCAAGCTCAAAAGTAGCAGCAGCGCCCCCGCAAAGAAGCACGGGAGCTGGAACCAGGTGGCGGCAGGCCTCTCCGACCACACCACAAACTCCTGGGCCGCGTCGGCCGAGTGGGACCGTGGGCGGGGCGGCCGTATGGCCGCCGCAAGCCTTCCTTCTTGGTCGTGGCCGCTGTGGCCACTGCAGCCGCCGGCGCGGGAGTGAGCCTTCCCATGGCTGCTGGAAGTAGCGCCGGCCTTTGCGAGGGAGCGGCCACGCCCCCGGGGGACCACCACCGGTGTCGCGGCGTACTTGTGAGGACGGCCGTGACCCCTCTTGGGCGGCAGCGAGCCTGGTCCCTCCATTGGGGCTTTTCCCTTCTCGGCGGCAGAAAACCTTCTCACTAGTGCCGTGGCTGCGAGGCGGTGGTTCGGAGTAGGAGAGCAAGAAGAGGAGGGCGAGCTCGGGGGCTCTGCCCCCAGCTCCTTTTATAGGCATGCGAAGGCTAACCGGCATCCCTCCATGTTCCAAGCAATGATGGTCCTGTTGCATGCATCGGGCTGTTGTCAAGTCGGGGCGGTTGTCGAGGCGACGTGGGGGAGTGGAGGCGTCCGCGTCCCATCATGCGCCACGCGGCAAGCCTGGCCCGTAGGCGATTGGGGCCCCGCGGTGTTTCGACCTTGCCCCTTCGCCTTGGGCCCGGGGGCTACTGTCGGCGTTCTGGGTTCGGGGGTACCCAGACTTGCCTGCCTACAGCCCAGCGCGTGGGCCCAACGACGGCCTGGTACGGCCCAGCTGCAAGACCCCCCAAGTAAAGACCCTCACAAGGGTCCGTAGGCCTCGTGAGGAGAACAACGTCAAGACCTCCCGAGGAGCAGCTCGCCAAGCCTGCCTCACGAGGCTGCGATGACATGAGCCATGACGACCAAGGCCAGGCGGGTGCCAGCGGGCGCATGAGAGACAGTTTCCTCTTTGGTGCTAAGGAGGCAAGGACGTACGTGGGTTCCCGAGGAATCCCCCAAAGGTTTCCATTCCGGTGCAATGAGACCAGGACCGTGGGCGCGGCAGGACGGATGTCATCGCCGAGCCCACCTCTGCGTCACGCCAGAAGCTTTGCAGGCGAAGACCACCTTTTGTCAGGATTAGATGTACTTCTTGTCCCCTTTCAAATTGGCCATTGTGGGATCCCTTCCCACCAGTTATGAGGGAAGAGGACCGAGGCCACTATAAAGATAGGTTGGTCTCCATTTGGGGCCGGGAGAGACCCATTCCACCCTCACCACTCGAGCCCTCACGAGGTCGCTCAACCACTGTACTAGTTCATCCACCACCTCCTCGTGAGGCCAATCCACCAAAGCAGGAGTAGGGTCTTACACCGCAAGGTGGCCTGACCCTGGGTAAACTGTTGTGTTCATCTTCTTCCTCACTCACTCGAGCTCGACGTAGCTAGGCTGTGGGGTGGCGAGCTAGAGGCTGGGGTTGGTTGAGATCTTCACACACGCCTCAAAGCTCGAACCTTCTTGGGTCTGTGGAGCCCTAAATCCGACAGATTCGTGTTCAGAATATGATCCTAATGGCTATTCTGAGCTCAAGGAGTCAAAGGCAGATGGCCTATCCAGTTCACCCTACAAGGTGTCTGTTCTAATTTGGCAAGGTGTTATTGGTTGCACGTAACTTGCGTAAGCTATCTTGCGTTTCTTCTGCTTCTTTGCACCACCATGTGCTTAGTTTACTCATCATATATGTGAAGTTGCCATGCCCACCCATTATCAATACGCATTCCAATTGTCGTCATACCATGTTTTTCCATTCAAATGCTGCTCTTGTGTATCAGACATCCAAAAGGAAGAGAGTGATTGCAGAACCTGAAGGAGTAGTAGCAAAGTCCTTGAAAAAGGTGGTGGTACCACAGAAACCAAACAACACCCCACTTATATTGGCGATAGAACCAGCACCACAAACCTAGGATATCGCAACTATGCTGCTCAGTGCTTTGCTCTTGTTAGTACCTGTTGTCTTGTATCGATGTACTTACATTCATACCTGGTTGATTATGTGACATCAGTGTGCATGATAACCTGCATATCCACTGTTCTCTCCTAATTATCAGATCGATATTAATGCTTACATTAATCTAGAATAAACCCAATGCTTACGAAGAAGTTTAGCTCTGCATTGTTCTTGTAAGTATGTGTTGTCCTTTATGACGGTACTTATACTGCCAGCTAGTTGTCCATGTACCATCACTTTGCAGCTTATTTTCCCTTGGCATCCATTTTGTACACATTTGATCTATGTTTACTCTTATCGAAATGTTGAATAAAACCAATGCTACTGAAGATGTTTAGCTCTGCATTACTCATGTCAGTACCTTTTGGCTGTATGTTGTACCTACATTTATAGTAGTTGATTATGTAGCATCACTCTGCATCTTAGCTTAAATAATCTCCATTTGTTCCTATATTATCACTTCTATATTTACTCTTAACAAAATGCAGAATAAAGGCAATGCTTATGAAGAAGACTTTGTGGTAAACTTCTTTAATTGACCGCTCATCAACATGGAAAAGGGCTTTATAGAGCCGGTCTTCATTACTAACGTATGTTTGTCCTTCTCGAGCCTTCAAACTTTGTTGTGTATATTTGGATAGCAATGACTGCAACTGTTGTTTATTTTTGTCGTTTGCATCAAATTGCATGTTTAAAGTTTATTATGAAGTTCATAAACATAAGTTTCTCCTTCTCAATTTCAGTTTTTAGTTGTACAACCTAGTTCCTTATTCATACCATGTAAATTAAACTAAACATAGCAAGAGATCTTCCTAAGCACTGCATGTATGCTTGTTGATCTGTAGTCCAGTGGTGTGGTCAAACTACCAACTCCAGGACAATGTCATATCCTGCTATCTCTTAACTATGAACAATGCATATTATGTTCATGTTATTTAAATCATGTCTCTTTATTTACCAATCTGAAACGGGATAAATTGACAATACACTCACCATTGATGCTTATACGTTCTTTAGCACTGCATGTATGCTTGTGTTCTTGATGTGTAATCCAGTTGTGTGGTGAAGCTGGCCACTCTTGCACAATGCCATTTCCTGCCATGTCTTAACTGTGAACATTCTTTATTCTACTGTAACCCAGGTCTCTTTATTTGCCACTAAGAAATGGGATGAATCGATGACACCGTTGCTTATATGTGCAAAGCATGTTATCTGTCTGCTTTTTTCTCTTTCAGGGTGATATCACTGACGTCAAGAACTGCCATTGATGCTATGCAGCTAGAGTTGGATATGAACGTCAAACAAGTGCAGTCATCAGCTTGCTCAGCTGCTTGCGCTGCAGCTCCCAGGAAGGGCTAACCTTTCTTGAACTTTGTTGAAGTTCTGTCAGTTCTGTATATTATTTTAGGCGGCGTGTTTATTTGCACTAGTGGCGACCTTTGATGCCCAGTGTATGTAATCTGCTATCTGGTTGTGCTTTATTATCGATGGCGGCGAACTTTTATGCCCAGTGCACGTAATATGCAGTAATTTCTTTGTTGTATAGTCTAGGTATATTCTTCGTCATGATTGTGACACCCAAAAATTTTATTTTGGTTTTATCAAAATCTTTATTTGATTTGAAGGAGGGTATTTAAATTTTTCTTCTAAAGAACTCTCCCTCTCAAAGATTTTCTTTTATGACAAGTATTTTGTTTGGATTCACCCAAGACTTGATTTTTGGTCTTGGAGGTTTTTCCATCTTATGTGGACTCAACACAAATGTTTTTCATTTGGGGAAAGTTTTTGAAAATCTTTTTAAAATAGCCTATGGCATTTGGAGTGATCCTTTTCCCTTTCAAAAACTCCTCTTGCCATGACATGAGTGGAAATCCCCTCCCAAAAGCCATCTCCCATCTTTGTATCAAGATATACTTCAAATCCAGCAAGTTGAACTTCCCCATGATTTTTCCTTCCATTTATTTCTTATCAAAAATATTTTCTGCCTTCTACTTTGGCTCTTGGAGATTTACAAAGGAACTACCTTTTCTCCTTTGAGTTTTGCCTCCAAACCATTTTCCCTGGCTAGTCCTTAGAGCCCTCAACCAAGATCCATGATGATCCACTGGTCTCCAGTTCAAAAATTTCAAATTGTGCTTGCTGCAAGTTTGGACCATATTTGCCAAATTTGATGAAATCCATTTGTTTTCTCCTCCTAAAAAATCTGAGAAAATTCAGGCAGCCTCTGGATGCATTGAGAGGTCACCTCACCAAGTCCCAGCTCCAGAAATTTTTTTCTTCATGCCAAATCATTTCGTCGAACACCTGAAGGGCACTGTTACTGTCAAAGTTCAGAAGTTCAGAGATACAGTTTCAGTGGCCGATGTCGTTTTCTTCAGAACCCCTTCTCGATCTCGCCAGTAGCCACGGTAGCGCCGTGCGCCCTGTGCCTCCTTCTTATCCCTGCGCCGCACGATCGCCTGGAAGCTTGCGGGCGTCGGCGACGAGCAGGAGGAGGTGCGCCACCCCGTGAGCGACGGCAGCAGTGCCCTTTGCGGCTGCCAGAGAGGCGCAGCGTTGGACGGCGCCGTCCAGCGCCGCCCAAGCCACCAGAGGCCACCGCGTGGCCATCCACTCACCCGTGCACGCCGCAGGTCCATCGTCGTGAACTGGTAGGTGCGGAGCACGCTCCCTGCCGCCGCCGTGCCCGTACGGCCGTTCCGTCGAGGGCCAGTGCATTACGCAAGCCCGACCGAGGTTTGAGCAGAGAAACGGCGCCAGTGATCCTCCCTGATGGTGCCTAGCCACCTAAACCGCCTGCCCAACCTCTGCCTCGCCGTAATTGCTCGCCGGAGCTATCCTGTTCACGGCCACCCCCTCGGATCGCCTATAAAAGGAGGCCCCGAGCTCGAACTCGAACCCGCACCACCTCTACACACCACCAGTACCACGCCAAGCCACTGGGAGAGCCCCGAGGGAGTCTTCTTCCCCAACTCCGGCCGCCTCGACCCGCTTCGGGATCCAGCGCGATTCACTCCCGTGCGTGCACCCCTACCCCTCAGCTCTTGCCAGTAGCCTCCTAGTACATCCACATCTCTGACCCGCGCATCAATTTGAAGCTTGCAGCACCCACCGGAGCATTCCAACATCGCCCGAACCACCGTCCGCCGGAGATAGTGTCGCCGTCGACGTGGTGCTCTCCGACGGCCAAGTCCACCACCCACCGACGCGGAAGAACACCCTGAACCTGTAGGTACCCTCCGATCACTCTGCCTCGCCGTGGTTCAACGCCGGCGACCACCGCAGCCTTCGGGCGCCGGCGAGCTCCGTTGGGAGTTTTGAACCTGACGGGTGGGACCCCCCCGTCAGCCTCTCTTCTTTTCTGAAAGCGCCTTCGGGCAAAATGTGTTTTCTCTCTGGGCTGGCGTATTTCATACCGAACCGTTTTCTGTTTTCTCAAACAAGTCCCTGGATCTTTTCTGTTTCATCACAGGTTAGTCCTTGGACTAAAACCCTTATATCTTTTAAATAAAAGATGCTTTTGATTGATTCTTTTTCTGTCAGTCTTATATTTTTGTCTAGTTTTTTATAGTATTTATTTGGAAAAATTTGGAACATTTTTATGCACGCAACGATTTTCACGTTAGTATACGGTTTCGTTATACCGTAGGTTCCGGAGGAGGTGACGGAGCCGCGAACTTCGCCGAGCTAGACTCCGACTTCTCCGAACCAGGAAAGCATGTTTGAACCTTTGATATGATAGGTGTTTTGCATGTTTTCTTGAATGGTTTGTGCATGGCATGTGAGCATCGGTGAGTATTACGTTGCATGCAAGGCAACTAACCGTGTGTTTCGAAGTTACTGTGATCTTTGATGAGAGATGACCTGATCATGTGGTGATATGAAAGGTAGTAAGATGGTATTGTTGTAGCATGCCAGTCTTATGTCATCCGGTAAACTCCAACGTTAACGTGGACTGAGCCACGTTACCGTTCTTCCCCTTTCGTGCTGCCACATGTTTTCTGCAAAGAGTACGGTTTAGTAAGTTGCTAACCTCTTTCCTTGTACACACCAAATAGAGGGGCCGGGATGAGGGTTCCATGGCCCTGGATTAAAGCCAGTCATCCGGTCAGGGGGCATGGGTGTTTCCGGTTGGGACCGAGAGGGGGGCACCCCTTAGAGCGCGCGGTATAAATTTGATCCCATGCTACGCGAGGTTGTAGCCTCCCCGTCTCAAAGTTTTTCTTGAACGTTGCCGAGGGTGATTCCTGGCATCGGAATGTTGAATGGGTGTGTACTGGTTAGATGGGTTTCTCCTAAAACACCGTAAACGGAACTAGTCCCTTGTGACTACTGAAATCCGTTGGCTGTGGTTAAATAGTACAAACTCTGCAGAGTCAAATCCTTCCGAGTCATCGTGTCCATGGTCAAGGACCGTGGCCAACATATCCACATTCATGTCGGTCCCTGTGTCAGTTTCCGTGGAAATCCCCGGTAAACAAGCTTGAGTGGTAAACTCTGTTGAATGTTATTCCTGTGGATGGACTAACTGGTTTATTATTTCGTACCTGAATATCCCCTTGAAATGATTTAAATTCATGAGCTACTGAAATATTAAGTTATGAAATATAAGCCCTTTATGTGATGTCGCTCAGACGTCCGACTGTGGTACTCTTGTCATTTACTTTCAATATAAGTCCTTTATGTGATGTCGCTCAGACGTCCGACTGTGGCACGCTCGTTATTCTGATATAAGCCCTTTATGTGATGTCGCTCAGACGTCCGACTGTGGCACTCTTGTCATTTACTTTCAATATAAGCCCTTTATGTGATGTCGCTCAGACGTCCGACTGTGGCACGCCCGTTATTTACTTTTGATATAAGCCCTTTACGTGATGTCACTCAGACGTCCGACTGTGGCACGCACTGTCATTTATATTCCATTATAAGCCCTTTATGTGGTGTCGCCTTGACGCCCGACTGCGGCATTGTTATTTCATTTGTATCCTTTCGAGGAGTCATTCAGACACTCGATTGGCCTTCAGTACTACATTGGGATTTCGGGAGGACTACCGCCCGACTTCCCTTTTATTTCCCATGCATTTCTATCTCATTGTCTGAGTGCGCTCTATTAATCTGTTCATATGCATCATGTTTACATTTGTTATATCTTATGTCCGAACTGTCTTGCGAGTACTTTCATAGTACTCACCTGGCTTGTTGATTTGGCCAGATGTTGACGAAGGCGATCTCATGGATGAAGAGTTTGATAGTGAGTCCGACGCCTAGAGGAGTCCCAGTCAGTCCCGTGCGATCCTAGATATTGGTCACTTGTATTATATACGCTTCCGCCACCCTCAATAAGAATCCTCGAGCCTCACTCCGACGTTCGATGAGCTGTTAGATGCAGGAGTCATGTCACCCACTTCACTGTGACATATCCACCACCGCTTTTATTGTGAGTCAGTAGTTAAGCCACCCTATCCGCCTTTATGTGTAATATCGGCGTGCTTGTAATAAATTGTTGAGCAGTCTCCGCTCAACCTTGTATTATATTTAGTACTCCTGGTTTTTCTTCTGTGATCAAGAAATTGTCTACCAGTGAGAAGGATTCTTCTCTACTGGTCCGTAAAAGGGATCGGTTTCTCAATAAATATTTTTATTGGAAAACCGGTCGTGACAATGATGCTGTAATTTAATTTCTGTATATGTTGTCTTCGCTCCCTGAAAAGGCCGTAAGCTTTGACGAGGCGCAATGGGCGTAAATGTTCGGTTTATTATATATAAAATTACGATACTAAAACTGGCCGGCCCGCCAATCGTTGTAAATGGGCCCAAACGTGGGCCTACAATCATGTCCGGCCAATAGCAGGCCTAGACATAAACTCACCAACTATTAGTTTCGGGCATTTAACAGGCCGAGTAAACCAGTTGCCTAAGTTGGGCCAGAAAATAGAATGGGATTTTAACAGTTCGAAAAGTGGATGCGCCTGAGCAGTGTTGGAGGCCCATGATTGGCTCAACCACAAGACGAGTCGTTAACAAGCCAAAATATTTGTATGGCCACACTTGGCCGAATAACATAATGGGTTGTAAGCAGGCCGGATGCAAAGCGGGCCATCATTAGGCCCAGTTATCTCACATGCCTTTAATAGGCCAATAGTCAGGTTGGGCTAAAATATATCAACTAAGCCTACGGGCCTTTAAGAGGCTGAAAGTCACTTCGGCCCAAAAATAGGCCCACATGCAGCATAGGCCGTTAAATGGCCGAAAGTGAAACCGGGCCGACAATGGCCCATATGTACCAATGGCCATTAATAGGCCGAAAGTAATATCAAATGGGCCTTTAAGAGGCTGTACTTCAAATGGGCCCCCAATGGGACTGAAAGCACAGTGCCTGTTAACGGGCCAGATCATATATGGGCCGTAATTTTGCCCAAAGAATATCAGGCAGTTAACGGGCCGGATCCTATATGGGCCGTCATTTGACCCAAAACATGGCAGACTGTTAACGGGCCGGACCTGATGTGGGCTGTCATTTGGCCCAAAATGTGACAGACATCTAACGGGTCGGATCTTATGTGGGTCGTAATTTGGCCCAAACCGTGGCAGGCTGTTAACGGGCCGGCCCAGTAGAGTATGACAAAATCTTGTGGGCCCTTGGCTGGGCCATCCTTTTTTTATCTTAAATGGGCTACTGTTGGGCCCTGCCACGTGTCGAGGTAACATAGGTGTGTTCCCTCCAATGTACAGATGACATTTGTCCCAACGCTAAGCCGACACGTGGATCCTCCGGCGAATGAGAATTTCACACGTGGAAAATCCCCATTGGTCCGGGTTGTTAACGGGTTATCGGATCCAAACCGGAACCCGATAGCTTAACGACGACCGTTACGGTGGATACCACGTGTCGGTTACCCTCGACGAAAACACTTCCATGACGCGACATTTATCGTCATGGAAGTGGACACTTCCGTGATGATAATTTCAGTATTATCATGGAACACTTCTACGACAGCACAAGTATGACTATCTTGATTCTGTCATAAAATCGTCATGGATGTACATGCATGACAGAAAACGTGACCTACTGTGACAAACACGTATCATCACGTAAGTGTTTTTCTGTAGTGTGCGAAAAAGCTCGTAGACTGGAGCTTAGGTTTCAGTCACTCCCGCAACCCATCATCTACAAACTAATTCCACAAGGCCTTCCCCTAGGCCCAAACATGGTGAAGTGTCATGTAGTCGACGTTCACAGGACACCACTAGAGGAAGAATAACACAACACATCATTGAAACATTGAACGAAAACCAACTTCACATGACTTATAAAAAGACTTCTCCCATGTCCTCAAGAACAAATAGAACTACTCACAACTCATCTTATTAACCATGATCAGTGGGTATGAATATGTGATTAACAATATGAACATCATAATTTTCCACCAAGTAAACCAACTAGCATCAGTTACAAGATTTAATCAACACTACTAGCACCCCCATGTACCAATCTAAGGTTTGATACAAAGACCGAACACAAGAGATGAACTAGGGTTTATAGATGAAATGGTGTTGGCGAAGATGTTGCTGAAGAGGATGATTTCCACGATGATGAGAGCGTTGGTGATGACGAAGAGCTCGATTTCCCCCTCCTGGAGGGAAGTATCCCCGGTGGAATTGCTTCCCCGGAGAGCAAAAGTGCTCTTGCCCTATTTCTGTATTGAAACGACGGTGGAACGTCCCAAAACTCTTCACTTATTAATTTTCCTAGGGCAAATAAGAATTTATGGCCAAAGGACATTGGGAGGGGAGCCACTAGGGCCCCGCATGGGCTGATGGCGCGCCTAGGTGGTGGCCGCGCCACTTGCCCATGTGACTGGCTGGTGGGGCCCCTCTGGTAGATTTTTGTCTCACAATTGTTCATATATTCTTAAATAATTCTCCAAAAATTCATGCTTACTTCTGAGCTCCAAAGAATTGCTATCTCTATTATTGCTTTTTCAGGTCAGAATTCCAGCTGCTGGTAATCTCTCTCCTTTGATGTATCTTACATTTTAAGAGAGAAAAGACATTACAATTGCGTTATATTGTGAAATATAACATCTTAATAAGTTAATTATAGTAGGTAATTATGATGCAAAATGGACGTATCGTGCCTCTTCGTCTTGTCGGTGTAAAAATCGGCAGACCACGGGGTAGGGGGTCCCGAGCTGTGGATCTCGGATAGATGGTAACAGGAACGAGGGAGACGATCTTTACCTAGGTCCAGACCCTCTTGATGGAGGTAAAACCCTACGTCCTGCTCTTGTTTATATTATGGGAGATGTATCAAGTACATAGTTGATCTACCTCGACATCGTAAGATGGCTTCTAACTCTAAGGCTAGGTGAATCCGATTGTGTTTAAGTCCCCTATATGGGCTAAACCCTTTAGCTTATATACTTGCTACGTAGGGCACCTAGGGTTACAAGGTCGGCAACATGGCATGGAGGCGACGGGAGAAGTTCTGGTACGTCAAGTCTTCGGCGGGGGTAGTCTTGATCTTGCTTCCAACATGCGGCTTCTATAGTCCACCTTGGGGAGAATGTGGGCCTACTGGCCCAATCCAAGGAATATGGCCCGACTAGGTTAGCACCCACTAGTCCAGGACACCGCTAGTAGCCCCTGAACTGGTCTTCTATGCTGAGGACGATTTCTCCAACAAAAGTAACTTCAGATCTGAAGTCCCAGGCTTGACAAACGAGTTCCCCTTCATAATTCAAGATCTCTGAACTGTCCTTCAAAGGAGTGGTGTTTTGTAAACGAGGCCCGGCCGAGCTCACGCCCCATCCGGGGTCACGAGTTTACTTAACCTTGAGGGCCAACCGCCTAGGCATGAACAATGCTTCGTAGCCTGACAACTTTATTGAAACGGCACGACCCACGACGCGTCGGGTAGTTACTGCCTGCCTCAAATCATGGTTCGAGGTAGCCTTTTTACTGGTGCATCCCATCGAGGTGGAGATCGTGCCTGTTTTCTTAGTGATATCATCAAGATTTTGTTTCACCCCATGCGTATAACGACATCTTTTACGGGGGAGAGTGGCATTTTTATCGACGTGACAAGGGGGACACTTGGCCTTTCAACAACCTATAAGAGGAAAAAGGTAATAGAGCCAGCAATCATGCTCTCATTTCCCCCGTCTACTGCCTCGACGAGCTCTAGCGCCTAGATCCAATCTTGCCTTCTTCTTCCTTCAACGCACCCAAGCTTTCCCATTTAGCCATGGCTGACACCCTCAAAGGGCACTGGGGCGGCTCCACCGTGACGGAGGGCGCCATTTTGGAGCTACGCAGTGCGAGATACATCCCCGCCAACGTTGCTGCCCGCGCTCCTGACGCCAACAAGCAGGTGCCCGCCCCCAATCCAGGGGAGTGGGTAGTCTTCGTCCCTCACCTCATCAGAGGTTTAGGGTTCCCGCTGCACCCGTTCGTGCGCGGGGTGATGCTTTACTACGGCCTCGACTCCCATCACATGGCTCCAAACTCCATCCTGCATCTTTCCTCCTTCATCATGGTCTGCGAGGCCTTCCTCCGCATCGAGCCACACTTTGGCCTATGGCTAAAGATCTTCAGCGTCAAGCCGAAGTCCAGCGGCTCCGATCTAGCAGAGTGCAGAGGGGCCATGATCATCAGGAACCAGAAGGCCGACTGGTTCAAGGGCACCTTCATCAAGACGGTCAAGGAATAGCAGCACGAGTGGTTTTACATCACCGAGCCGCTCGCCGTCGGCAGGGCCGAAGTCCCAGCTTTTTCGGCCAGGCCCCTGAAGAAGCTCAGGTCGTGGAAGGAGAAGGGCATCGCATGGGGGAACCCAGATGAGGTGGAGGCGCTAATCAAGAGGATCATATGGTGGTCCAGTAACAAGAACCTCCAGCTGGCCGACGTGGTCAACGTCATGCTTCATCACCGCATCCTCCCGCTCCAACTCCGGGCCACCCTGATGTGGGCGCACAAACCCGAGGAGTCAGGGCCCTTCCTCAACTTCTTCCTCTCCACCTTCACCGGTATGTGCGCGCGGCTCTTCAAGCTGCCCAAGGACAATATACCCAAGAAAGGGGAGGACCTCGGCCTCGAGGTTGGCTATGATGCCCCACCGGTAAGTATTTGACACATAGCTTTTGCACTTTCATTTTTCTCCGAGCTCCTAAGACCCCAGTTAACTCCAGTCGACCTCTCTTTTACAGAAGTGGGTCGCCAGGGCGGAGCAAATGATGTGCCCATCATCGCTTTTGGAGGAGGAGAGGACTCCCCTGCTGACGGCCCTCCTAATCGAGGAGCCGCATATAGTGGCCCCAAAGGGGTCTAAGCCCCTGAAGAGCAGGGTGGTCTCTGAAATCGTGAGACTTCGGTCACCCAGTCCGAGGAGATGCACGCCTCCTTCACCCACGAGGACAAGGTGGAGGAGGAAGAGGGAGAAGAGAACCCTCCCCCAAAGGGGAAGAGGGCAGCGTCGAAGGACCCCGAGGCTGGGACACACCCCAAGGGCCCAAAGAGGTTGAAGAAGACCTCAGCCAGGGCCGCCAGCAAGGCCACAACATTGGAGAGGACCGTGCTCTACGACGAGTCAGAGGATGACCCCCTTGCATTGGGGAGAAAGAAACCAGCACCCCGGAGGTACGTTACCGCTCCTAGGTTTACCCTATATCGGCTCCTTTTGGCCGGATATAGACTTACATGAGTACATTTGTACAGTCCGTCAAAGGTGTGCCCTAGCGACTCCTCGAGCGGGTTGCCATCCGCCAGCGGGACACCGCTACTCCTCTCCTAGCTCAAGCAGGGCTGGGGGAAGCAACGTCTACTCCGCCCCCAAGTTGACATGGTGGGGACGGAAGAGTCAGTCGTCATGGACGAGGTTGATACCTCGGTCCCACAAGGCCAAGGGGACGGGGCCCTCGAGGTCATCCATGAAGGGTTGGCCCAATCGATGGCCCAACCGAAGTCTACTCCGGCTCCACCGCCGCAGCTGGAGACCCTTGTACAAAGCACCCAGGTGCTAGGGTTCGAGGTATTGCCACCCCCACCTCCCGCCCAAGGGCGGGTTAACACGGGGTGGACTGAAGAAATGGAGGCAGCCTTAACGGGACCCTCCCTCAAGGAAGAGCAACACGCTTTGATCAGCGCTGTGGTGCAAGGATTCCGGTCCACAAAGGCCAGAATGCGCAAGGTCTTCAAGGGCCTCATCACGAGCTTCGAGGTAATCTATTGTCTTTATGCAAAAAATGATTTCTCTATTTAGAATTACTTTACGAATCCTTGTAATTTTCCGAAGACACATTATACATGGCACTTAGATAGCCTAGTCACTGAGTAGCCCCCGAGCCCAAGGCAGGTTTTAAGAAACCGACGTTGCGGTCGAAGTACAGGAGCAGAAGAATGGGTAGCCCCAAGGACTATGCCTGATATGACAGGGTATATGTCTGAAGTGCCAATAGATTGATCATGGGTCTCATTATGAAGTGCTTGTGCGGGTTTCAACTTCGGCTCCGAGCTACGCCTCCGAGGAGATTGCGGAGATGAACCGGAAGCTTGAGAGGTCTGAGAAGGACCTAGACCAGATGAATAAGCAGGTCTAGTAGTCTCAAGGTGTGCAACCAGTGCTTCATGTTATCTTAAGAGGGTTAATGTGTATAATTGTTTTGAGGTATAGGCTGATGCCGAATTGTTTGAGTGACATCGGCTTTGGCCGAGCTTGAGGGCCTCAAGGCCGAGCTTCAAAAAGCTCGACAAGAGGTCATGCAACAGAAGGTTGCTGCTGCTAAGGCGGAGAAGGACCTAGCTGTCGAGAAGGTGGCTAGGGAGAAGGACTAGGCGCAGGTCCTGGAGGTCAAAGAGACCCTGAAGGGCGTGTTCGGAGACTTCAGGCTGAGGAGAAGAAGGCGAAATAAGAGCTCAAGAAGCTCTGTCTTGTGCCCTCTGAGCTCCCGACCAAGGCCCGGGCTGACCGTGAGGTGCTCCAACAAGTGGAGCAGATAGTCGCGGGTAAGCCCTATTTACTTCAATGTGTGTTTTGGATAGATGGTAACAAGAACGAGGGAGATGATGTTTACCCAGGTTCGGGCCCTCTTGATGGAGGTAAAACCCTATGTCCTACTCTTGTTTATATTATGGGAGATGTATGAAGTATAGAGTTGATCTACCTCGAGATCGTAAGATGGGTTCTAACTCTAAGGCTAGGTGAATGCGATTGTGTTTAAGTCCCGTCTACGGGCTAAACCATTTGGCTTATATACACGCCATGTAGGGCGCCTAGGGCTACAAGGTCGGCAACATGGCATGGAGGCGGCAGGAGAAGTCTTCGAGTATATGTCAAGTCTTCGGCGGGGGTAGTTGTGATCTTGCTTCCAACATGCGGCTTCCGGAGTCCACCTTGGGGAGAATGTGGGCCTACTGGCCCAATCCAAGGAATATGTCCCAACTAGGTTAGCACACCAAGTCCAGGACACCGTCAATCCTCGTTTGTGCCACTTTACTGTTGAGGCCCACCGCCAACATCATCATCTCTCGTCCCATTGGGTCCATGGTGGGCCCCACCTGTTAGCGATGATAGGCCGAGCAATCTTGTCTCACTATCACAATGTTTCCCCATGACAGTGGTTGCATACATGCGACGTTGCTAGGAGTTTGCCACCCACCCCAAAAACATGTGGGAGGGGCTTGATGCCTTCCTAGGGAGACGACGTCCTCGGGGCGACTCGTCGGGGGCACATGTCTCGAAGACTTGCCCGCAAAGCCCCCATGCCTCATCGCTTGACGGATATCGTGGGGGCTTGACCGCGTCCTGCCCAACTAGCATGGGATGAGCCCCCCATCGTCATATCACTGACAGGTGCCCAACGTGACATGGAACCTGCTGAAGTGCTTGATCATGCGAAGAGCAAGGTCAATGATGGGGCCGCCTGCTGAAGCGTCCTGCCCGGCGTTGGGCGGGGGTTGCATGCTCGGGAGGAATCCGCGGCCGTCCTCGGCGGCTAGGAGGTACTGTTGGTGTGAGCCGATGTTGGCCTCAAGGGAGAGGAGAATGAAGGCTGGCGGAGGAGAAGAGGAGAGGTGCGATGGCTCACCTCATCGGGTTCCAGTGACGACCGGTGGCAGTAGGCACAATGGTGGGGTTAGGATCGAGTGGGGCGTGGACAAGGTGAGGGCGTCGGAGGCATCTCCTTACTCGGGTAAGCCTGCTTTTTTAGGAGAGAGGGGGATGACGGAGCGTGCGTATGACTAGTGGGACATGTGGACAGGGTGCGGACGCTCCCAAATCAACCACATGTTTGCTTGCCATATAGTGAAATTCGAACATCCGGTCGCGTTCACAAGTAAGGATATGCCATTAAACATGAAGATTACAATGTTGTAGTTGCCATTAAACATGAATATTACAACATACTAACATGTGGAAATCACACAAGACATCCAGAGAAACTGATGTCAAGAAGTTATGCACAAAGGAATATGTAAAAGGAAAATATACATTCTGAACATCAGATCCCCTTGTACCTTGCCGAACTGCCACCCGTTGGTGACCACCGTCGCCGCTGCGCCGCTGGAGGCAGCAGAGCAGGTCATCCTTCAAAGCTAGATCAGGAGGAACACCAGCATAGACCATGTTGCTTTTTGATCCGATTAAATGATCCGTCGCAAGCGATAATATTGAGTCGTTGTGGCACCTCGGACGGGGAGCTTCCCCATGTCCACCTGATCTCAACACCGCCGTCTTCACTCATGTAGTCGAGGAAGAAGAGCGCTGCCTCCGGCCTGCATCCGTTCACCCAACTTTAGGCCATCAAATTCATCTGCGGTTAAACAAAATGTCGGAGATGCCTTAGAGCATCTCTAGCAAATACCATGAAAAACCGACAAAATGCATTTTACGGGACGGGCCAAAAAACCGGCCCAATCAGATCCGCTAAAAAGGGCTCGACCCGTAAAAAGTTTAGAGGAGGCTCGTAAACCGCCCCGTTTCCTCCATATATGCGGGCGCTGGCGCAGTTTAGGGTTCCCGTCCCACAAATCCCCCACCCTCCTCCAGCGCAAAGCTCCTCCCTCCGGCGTCAAATCCCTTCTCCTAGGGCCACCTTTTCCTTCGCATTTCTCCACCGGATCTTACCGGAGATGTCGTCCGCGGGTTTCGGGCGTGGCGGTGGCGGGGGTTTTGGCCATCGCGGTGGGTTCGGGTGCCGCGAGGAGTTCGGCAACCGCGGTGGGTTCACCGGCTGCAAGCGGCACAACGACGATGAGGCCGACAGCTCCTCCCTCCGCCCTCCCATGTCGGAAAGGCAGAGGGAGGCGGCGCGCACCCATGGCACGAAGTCCCTGTAGCGCTGGCTCGTGGGCGTGGGCGACTTTCCAACGTCTCGAAAGGCTATTCGACCCGTCCCTCCAGCGACTCTGGGCGGTCGAGACCGCGTGGTGGCAGGCGAGGGAGGCCGCCGCCACCGGCGATGCAGGTGTGGCCGCGCGCTTGCCGGAGCTTCGGTAGGAGTACCAACTCCAGCATACGCTCTCCAGCCCCCTGATCTACCACACCCTCCTTGCCAACGA
Source organism: Triticum aestivum (assembly GCF_018294505.1). NCBI lineage: Eukaryota > Viridiplantae > Streptophyta > Magnoliopsida > Poales > Poaceae > Triticum > Triticum aestivum. The sequence goes on from NC_057805.1 coordinate 32,833,541, forward strand.
GCCACCACCACGCGAGGACATCGCCGGCGACGAGGGCGATTACGACGACTCCAGCTTCGGCGCTGACGCGTAGAACAAGTATGAATTAGAAGTAGAACCCCGCGTAGTATGAACTAGTTTAATTTCCATTTGAACTATGTTTAATTAAGCTCGTATGAACTATGTGTGAACTCCGGTGATGATGTTTATGGCGCGAACTACTAGTTTTAAAATCGAGTTGAATTCCGGTGATGTATGCGGGATCTGTTATGTCTCTGCGTCTGTCATCCTGTAATTTCGTTTACGGGAGCCTGTAAGGGTAACTCCAAAGCAGTGACCAAAATCGTCTGCGCGTGTCCGTTTGGGTCGAAATGGACGAAAGTGCCGGCCCAACGCACAGACCCAAACCCAAAACGCGCCCGCTCGGTGTCCGTTTTGATGCATTTTAGGCCCAAATTTGCGCTTGTTTTGCATCTACGCCGACACAAAACGGACACGGGGCACGCCCTCTTGATGTCCGCAGAGGCCCCACCTGTCGGCCACCCAACTATCACCTGCGGTCATATTAAATGCGACCACCTAACTCGGGCCGGCCTGGCAGTGGGTGGAAGCGCCGCGTGGACATCCTTTTTAATGCAAGTGTGCGGGGGGTGGTGGGGCTTCATCCACTTTCATCCCCCGTCCACATCTGACCACGCTTGCTCCCTCGCCGGCGACCAGACCCTAGCTAGCCAGCCAACCAGCCATGGGCTTCTTCAACGAGAAGGGGAAGGGGAAGTTCAGCGCTGACGCGAGCTCTTCGCGTGCGCCTCCTCCTCAACCACCGCTTCGATGCGATGCTCTACCGCGGGAGTGGGGACGGTTGTACATCCCAGTCCACTAGGCACGGTGGTACTGGCAGACCGCCAGCCCCTCCAATATCCAGATGTCAGCCTGCCGCACGGTTGGCATCTGGACCCGCAACAGATCCCCATTCCGGCGGTGCCGCGCTCGTCGCGGGTGCACGCTGATGAGGTTCACTGGCGCTGCGAGCTCCTTACGCCAGAGCAGCGTGCGATGCGTGCCTAAGCACCAGACCCCCCTAACTGGGAACGTTGGTTTGCGTTAGAGCACAAGGAGGAGCGCCGCCGCGACGTCCATGTCGACTACGCCGTTCCCCGGCACCCCTAGAGGTCTTGCCGGAGGAGGAGGAGGTGAAGGCTGCGTACCAAGCCTCGCTCGAGGCGGCCATGCAGCGCATGCTCAAGGAGAGCCGGCTGGAGGAGGACGCGTAGTGGGACAGCCCGGAGCAGGCCCTCGCCTTGTCGGCGGCGGGGGACTCCGTTCATGCTCCCCTCTACATCACGCGGCCGCCGCTGCCGCTGCCTGTTGTCGAGCCGAAGCCCGAGCCCACGCCCACGCTCAAGCGGTCGCCGCTGCCGCCCGCTTGGCCTAAGGAGTCCTACTTGTGGACCGTCGAGCTCCGCGAGTGGGTGAGCGCACCTCCCGTCCACTACCCCGCGACGCCGGAGAAGGAGGCGGCCCACCTGGAGCGCTGGAAGGCGCACTGGCCCGCCGAGGAGCAGTCCGACGGTGAGCGGCAGATGCTCTGGGCGCGTGAGGAGGAGGAGGCGTGCCACGAGGAGGAGGAGGAGTGCGTCCGCCGCGACGCAATGTCACCGCCGCAACAGACGCCAGAGGAGGCTACCTTGGCGGTGTGGCAGAGCGCGTTCGGGTGGGCTGGGCTGCTGCCCGCCTTATCGACGGCGACAACGACGATGGCAAGGGCAAGGGCAAGGGCAAGGCTAGGGCAGCGTGCAGGTGCAGAATTTTGTCTCAATGTCTAATGAATGTTTAAGTGGACTTTGATTCATAGGATTGGATCCCATAGAAATTTTTCTTATGGAATCTTTTATACATAGGAAAAATTCTTAAGGATTTCAATCCTTCAGAAATCATATAGAATTCTTTTAAATCAAAGAAGCACTCAAAATACAAACTCGTCCATCCGCTTGACCGCCTCAAACAGACAAAACACGCATCCGTTTGGATTGCTGCGTTGGAGCTGCTCTTAACAACTACTCGACCTCCACGGCCAGTCACGGCGGGGCCAGGGGTAGAAGAGGCTCCGCAGAAGATCCACTCAACGCGCGCCGTTCTCCCGCTCCCCCGTTTCAAAAATCGAAATTTCTCGAACCTGCCCGATCCCCCACGACGGCACGAACGGTGGAATGGCCGCACCGGACGGCTCATCTCCTCACCGAACGGCGGGGCCCACCTCACACCATGGCCCACGGCACAGGCGAGACATCCCGTCGTGGGGAACAGCGCCGGTGGTGTTTCAGTTTCACCAACGAGGATGACTGGACGAGGCGCCCCCGCTACCAACCGATTGTTTCCGCGAAATATTTGAAAAATTGCCAATCTCTCACATCAACCCAGCTCGACCGCACCCACAAGCGCACACACGCTCAGAAGCAAACCCTGGACCCACACGTCAGTAGCGCAGCGGGTGGGTAATCAATCTCTCCGGCCAAGTGCTAACAAAAAGCGTGCTCTCGGCGCAAATAATTCCACCAAGCCCCCTCAGATTTCACATATTTCCGGAACGGTTCATGACAGGCCGATCCAACCCAACCACCCGACCGTTGCCAGGCACCGAGTAAATCGGGAGGGCGCGGATGCAAAAACGCCCACCCATCCCTTCGCCCGCACTCCATCCAGTCCAGCCTGTGCGGCGCTATATAAGTAGCCGAGTGTGGGCAGCGGAAACCCTAAGCAGAGCATCGCAGAGACCGGCGTCTTCGTACTCGCCTCTCTCTCGCGCTTCCGAGCTTTGGCCTCCCTCCCCTCCTCCCCGCAATCTCCCCACCAGCGTAGCGCAGCGCGCGCCTCCGCCGCTCCGACCCGCAGCCATGAGGGAGTGCATCTCGATCCACATCGGCCAGGCCGGCATCCAGGTCGGGAACGCGTGCTGGGAGCTCTACTGCCTCGAGCATGGCATTCAGGTACGGATCCGCTCGCTTCCCCCGCTTGATCTGCCACGCTTCGCCTTAGATCCGCGCTAGATCTGGGGGTTCTAGTGGTTGCTGGGCGTGCTCGGTCCGATTTGGGAGTGTATCTGACTTCGACTGGTGTGATCTGCGTTTGCTGGAAGGGGAATTCTAGATCTGGCGGAATGTAGGGTGCATGCTGTTGCTTCTTTGTGCCTATCTGTTGTTTTGAAGATCCCAATTGGTTCGAATTTGAATTTTAAGGCGTAGGTTTGCTTGTATAGCGCTGCAGTTCACTGGATCCCAGATGGTTCGAATTTGAATTTTAAGGTGTAGATTTGCTTGCATAGTGCTGCAGTTCACTGGATCCCGGAGCGGCTGCAATTCTGTATGTGATTGCCACCGGCTTCGGGTTGTGCTGTTTTGTTCATGTGGTAGATCTGATCAGTGTTCTCTAAATTGAACTCATCGTTCTGAAATAGTTAGATAAGAATGTAGATACTGTAGAAGGGCATAACCTGTTCAATCTGTTACTTGTTGCATTCGATGCTCACATGATGTAGATCCATTATTATTATGTTGCAAGCATCACTGATTGGCACACACTCGTTTGTTTGGAATTTTCTGTCCTGTACCACTTAGATATGTTCGAAATCTGCTAGATACGGTGATATCTGTTCATGCATGTCGTGATATATCCTTGCTGGTGGTTCTGAAACGTACATTGTATGCTCATATGGAAATGCATCTCTAATTAGTTACAATACTGATGTTGCTATGAATTGATCTGCAATGCAAACTGTTTTGTGAATCTTTCCAGTTCTGTTGCTACAAAATTTAGTATATTTAGCTTCACACCTTTAACACTGTCTAATCCCCCTGGTGCAGCCTGATGGACAGATGCCTGGTGACAAGACCGTTGGGGGAGGTGATGATGCTTTCAACACCTTCTTCAGTGAGACTGGTGCTGGGAAGCATGTTCCCCGTGCTGTCTTTGTTGATCTTGAGCCCACTGTGATTGATGAGGTGAGGACTGGCACCTATCGCCAGCTCTTCCACCCTGAGCAGCTTATCAGTGGCAAGGAGGATGCAGCCAACAACTTTGCCCGTGGTCACTACACCAGTAAGTGACGTGCTCTTCATGTGTACTGCACTTTGTGTGTAATGATGCCAATTATCACTGTTGCTGATCATATTTTGCTGCCACTTGTGCAGTTGGCAAGGAGATTGTTGACCTATGCCTTGACCGTATCAGGAAGCTTGCAGACAACTGCACTGGTCTCCAGGGATTCCTTGTCTTCAACGCTGTTGGAGGTGGAACTGGCTCTGGCCTTGGTTCTCTCCTCCTTGAGCGTCTCTCTGTTGACTATGGAAAGAAGTCCAAGCTTGGGTTCACAGTGTACCCATCTCCTCAGGTCTCCACCTCTGTTGTTGAGCCATACAACAGTGTCCTGTCCACCCACTCTCTCCTTGAGCACACTGATGTGGCTGTCCTTCTTGACAATGAGGCCATCTATGACATCTGCCGCCGCTCCCTTGACATTGAGCGCCCAACATACACCAACCTCAACAGGCTCGTTTCTCAGGTATAGCCCTGTTTCCGCTCAGTACATGTTTTCTGTTTGATGTATGATATATGTTGTTGCACTGTCTATATCATGTTATATTGGGATCTAATACATTGTTGAACAACTAATCTGCAGGTCATCTCATCCCTGACTGCTTCCCTGAGGTTTGATGGTGCTCTGAATGTTGATGTGAACGAATTCCAGACCAACCTGGTGCCCTACCCAAGGATCCACTTCATGCTTTCCTCCTACGCCCCAGTCATCTCAGCTGAGAAGGCTTACCATGAGCAGCTCTCTGTCGCTGAGATCACCAACAGCGCCTTCGAGCCATCCTCCATGATGGCCAAGTGTGACCCCCGCCACGGCAAGTACATGGCCTGCTGTCTCATGTACCGTGGTGATGTTGTGCCCAAGGATGTCAACGCCGCTGTGGCCACCATCAAGACGAAGCGCACCATCCAGTTTGTGGACTGGTGCCCCACTGGTTTCAAGTGTGGTATCAACTACCAGCCACCCAGCGTCGTCCCAGGCGGTGACCTTGCCAAGGTCCAGAGGGCTGTCTGCATGATCTCCAACTCCACCAGCGTTGTCGAGGTCTTCTCCCGCATTGACCACAAGTTCGACCTCATGTACGCCAAGCGTGCCTTTGTCCACTGGTACGTGGGTGAGGGCATGGAGGAGGGAGAGTTCTCTGAGGCCCGTGAGGATCTCGCTGCCCTGGAGAAGGACTATGAAGAAGTTGGCGCTGAGTTCGACGAGGGTGAGGATGGTGATGAGGGTGATGAGTACTAGAGCTGCTGAGTTCAACGACCTGATGTACGCCAAGCGTTCCTTCGTGTGATCTGCCCGAGTGGCTTTATCTGCTGTCTGTCTGTTTGAATGTTTGCTGTGTGGTGTTTGGTTTACAACCTGTGGTATGTTTGAACCTGCTTCGCACCTTGGTCAATATGCATGTTATCTGGTTTGCCTACACCATTTCCCTGTTTCAGTATTTGTATTGTTCCTTGGGGTGATTTGGTTGGTGTCGTCGCCTGGATGATCCCCTCCTTTATATTGTTTCTTCGTTGTGCCTCCCTGATCTATGCTGCAAGGGTCATAGCGATCAGTGGTGTCCTTGAAATGCGTCTGTGCTACGCCTGTAACTGTTGTAGCTTCCAGTCAAGTGCTACGCCTGCATAGCCGTCTGTAGTCCCTGCATCTGGTCTTTGTATCCTTTTATGCGTAGAACCAAAACAGTCATCGTCCCATCTCCAACGTCTAGTGCCTGTTGCTTTAGCTGTCGGTCGAAATCTTCTTTGTCTGATACATATGGTGATGCATATGCTTTCTCTCTTGTGCTTGTACCTATGCGGACCTGTGCCTTTCTCTCTCTTGTGCTCGTACTATGCGGATCTGTGCATCGGAGGAAAGTGGTAGCGGAAAACATGTGCCGTTTCCCCTAGTTGCTTGGTGCTTGCTGTGCTTTCAAGTACTGAGACTGAGACTGACCTTCCACTCTTCTTTCACGCCCGTGCATTTCTCGAGATCCCGACAGTTCAGAGAAATATCAAGATGCCACGACGTGGTTTTGCGATGCCCTAATCTTCCATCACTTGGCATAATTGCGCAAGCTTGTCGATAAATACTTGTCATCTTTCGGCCATGAGCCATCGACCAATATCCCTGCAGGCAGCCTCTTCTGAAGGTTCACAGCGATCAGTGTGTCGCACGCAGCACACTACTGTTTCTGTTCTATGAGAGCTCAACCGAGGCTAGTAGGAGTATTGTACTCCCACGGTTGGTTCCAGCTATAGCTTAGAGAGTAGGTTCTCTAGAGAGTAGGGTACAGTTCTTTAGTAATCACTAATCAGTGTGTGTGGCTCGACATAGTTTAAGCAAGAAACATGTTTGTTTTGCCTCAGTTTCGTGCTCCTGATTGATCCCCTTCCTATCCACAAGAATATGACCTAACTTTGAGAGAGTGGATATGCATGCTTCTTGTAATCTTGTTGACAGCCCACTTCACAAAAAGATGAACGGGATGGAGATAGGTATCCTGTGGGCGTGGCGAGGTCAAATCTCCCTGTGCGCTGAGATATTTGTTGTGCCACTCGCTGCCCTTCTTCCGGTCCCAGCCCAGCCCCCCTCCCCTCCCTGCTCCCAGGGGCATGCTGGCAACGCGATGATGCCATCTGATGAACATCATGAGTTGGTGCAGCAGTTCCACCTTTGTCTAGATCGCACAGGTTTACCTACTGCGGACCCCGCGGCCATATTTTTGAATATGAGGTACTACTCCCCCCCTAAAGAAATATAAGAGCATTTAGATCAGTAATCTTTAAGAGCACTGATCTAAACGATGTTATATTTCTTTAGGGGTAGTAGCAGAGAACTAAACCTTCTTGTTCTTGTTCAGTAAAAGAACAGAAAAAAAACAGGTTTACAGTCTCAGACACTACCCTTTCCACCATGAATTCTTCCTTTATTTTCTGGACTGTTTTCCGTTCTTGAAGTCTGGACGGTCGGTTTGCCTCATTGTTGATGCAAATCGCATCTGAAGATCTGGATGGTTGAATGTTGTGGACCCAGAATTTCTCTCTGATTTTGTGAAACACATGGTGCTGCTCCTGCTCTACGGCTGCTGCTGTCTCATTCTTTGAGATAACTTGCGATAACATCCAGCAGGTCCACGTGACTTTAAAAATCCCTGTCATTTTGTGCAGTCACCCTCACGTTTCTGCAGCAGACCCTTTCGTTACCGGGACTAAAACTGCTGCAACTTGCCACCAGATGCTTGGGAGAAGAATGTGGGCACATAATCATTTAAAATCCTTTGATTGATATCTCCTGGTAAAAACAACTCATCTTAGAGCATCTACAACCGGACGCCTCAAACCTGTCGGGGATATACCCCGCGGTATGACCCGGCCGGAAGTATGACCTGGCCGGACTTGGCATTTCACCGATGACCCGGCCGGACTCATGGGTCTGGCGGCTCATTGGTCAAACAGCTCATGGACCAGACGACTCACTGGAGACCCGGCGGGCGGATCAGACGGACGCCACGGCCCAAGGCCCAGCAGGCTGGCTTATACTCCGGTGGGCCGGCTTAAGATGAAAGGTGTGAGGATTATTTCCTTTACAAAGAAGCAAGACCCGGACTTGTATTCAACTTATAAAGAAAGATAGACTAGTCCTAATCCTACTAGGACTCCGCATATAACCCGCCCCTCTAACTTATATAAGGAGGGGCAGGGCACCTCAAGGGGAACAAGTAACAAGAAACAATCTCTAGGGCTAGACACCGAGAGCCGGTTCCCGGCGACTCTCCCGTGATCATAATGAGACCTAGCCTCAAACAGCATGTAGGGTTGTTACCGGATGATGTTTCCCGGGGCCCGAAGCTGTCTAAATCCTTGTCTTGTGTTGCGTCTCTCGATTCCGCTCAACCCCTCTCAAGCTACCACATAGATGCGTTGACCTCGCGACTAAGTCCTGACACTAAGGACATCTGCCGTGACAATTCCACGACAAAACCCGTCTCAAACACCCGGGCGAACAACCCGGTCAATGACCGGTCACAAAAATCTGACCTGGACGGGCTCCTTAAATGGCCCTGAAACGACTAGGCTGGCCGGCACCCCTCATATCTAGCACAAATACGGGGCGGATATGAGGGCGTCCGGGCGCGCTCGAGCGCGTCCGCCACGTCGGACCCGACATCCCTACCCCACCACAATTTGCACCAAATCCACCAAATCCTTCCTCCTCCTCTCGTCGCCCTCCTACCTTTCCCGCGCCCAAGCCCTCGCGTCCGCCACCCTTGCTCCCTATCCTCACCATCGGTCCCAATCCGCCACCTTAGATGTCGTTCAACCTGTCCCTGACCGCCGCGATGGAGATGGAGACTGCGTCCGCCTCGTCCGTCGCCATCCCTTCCTCGGTTCCGTCGTGCAAGGCGGAGAACGTCGCCCGAGAGATGCGGTAACGCCGACAGCGAGAGAGAGAAGCGGCGGAGGCGTCACAGGGAGGTGCAGACATGGACGAGCAGCTGTCCCCCTCCCCCCCCCCCCGCTGCGCTCGGAACCCCGCACCCCATCTATCTGCCCGCCGACGCGGATTACGGCGTCGGACCACGTTGGGACAAAGGAGGATCCAACGGCCGATTGGGTCAATCAGGAGAGCTTTCCACCCACGCAGATGTCGGCGGTGGATGTATGTCACTCGCTGCAGCTCGTTCGGGGCACAAATGAGCACATGCACCGGCGGCGCTTGGGCTGCCCACGAGGTGTTAAACGTAATGACACAACAAGAGTCGGTATGTCTTTGTAGCTCCTGTCTGATCAAAGTTGTATATGGCATGTTCAATGTTTTGCATAGACCGCTAGTCTTTCGGACATGATGGATGCTTGCAAACCATGATCATCTAGGAGGCATTCATGTGGAACATGATCGATGACATGAAGGTCCGACCCATTGGAGTACGAATTGGGGGCACCGCATTTGAAGTTGGGACAACATCCGATCCCAATCTAAGCAGGAAGAAGAAGGGGAATACGACGAAGGCAAGAGGTCCAGTATTCTCAATTTGTGAGGACATCTTGTTGGTTAAAGCTTGGTTGGCCACAACAATGGATCCAAGATGTGGCATCAAGCAAAGGGCACGGACAAAAGGAATATGTGGAGCCACATCCTATCGTGACCACTACCGCAATGTGGCATCTCTCCAACATTGACGAGGGATCATTCAAGGAGAAGTAAACAAGTATGTCGGCTACTACCCACAAGTGACCAAACGCCCTCAAAGTAGGATGAGAGTGGCAACTCATGTAAGCTCAATTGTTCCATCTTGTCATCATTTGCATATGCTTCTTGTGTTTGTATTCTTATGCTCATACATATGTTGTTTGCTAGATGGCGGTGGCGGCCACTTTGTATCGCGAGACGGAGAAGAAGCCGTTTGCTTTTAGCCATTGTTGGATCATATTCAATGGAGTGCCAAAGTGGACACAACTTGTGGCAGATCTCAAAGCCGGCAAGAAGAGAAATGGTGGCTCAAGCTCCCGCCAATTAATTGGGTTGGACGATGAAGAGGACGATATTGTCGTCGAGAATGGAAGAGCCACCATGCCAAAGGATAACTGACAAGTCAAGGGAAATAAGTGGGAGAAGGCAAGGGCCTCCCATGACGCAGCGGCTACAAAAACGCCGTCCACATGGACGTGCCTTTTTCGGTAAGGGAGAACAAGAAAGAGGAGAGGTACAAGCTCTTGTTGGATGCGGAAAAGAAGGGGATGGATTGGGACCGGAAGAGGGCGGAGAAGAAGGTGAAAATTGAGAGGGACAAGATCGAGTTGGAGAAGGAAGAGGCGGCGATCAAATGGGAATTCGAGAAAGCCAAGACATTTGGAGAGATTGAGCTTGAGAAGGAGAGGTTGCAACTTGCACGGGGCGCGGAGGATGCGAAGATCATGTCGGCGAATGAAACCCTCTTGGATGTGCGGATAAGAAAAAAGAAGATCAACGAGCGTAGGGAGTATGAGGCGGCGAGGATGGCTTCGGCAGCAATGGAGCATGCGGCAAGGATGCAGACGGAGCATGCAGTCCGGATGCAGGCGGAGCAGGCAGTCAGGATGCAGGCAGAGCAGGACGCAAGCAGGATGCAAGCATGGCCTCAGAGCAGGCGGCATGAGTGGCGTCCGGCTATTGATCCGGCAAGTAAGCGAGGCATCTGTTATGTTCAGACATGGATTTCATTTTGGCATGTCCGGTTTATTGAGCTATGATTTTCTTTGCTTTGTTACGAACTGTTGAATTCAAACAATTTGTATCGTGTGATTGACGTGCATAAATTGTATGGATTTGAGAATCCATATTTTTTTTAACGTTTGAGAATTTGCATTTAAGATATGTGGATGTGCAGCACAAGATGAGGGGCCGGCGTTCGGACGTGCCTGCGGGCGTATAAGTGGCGGGATTTTCCAATTTCGGGTTGTAGGTGTGCTTACTAGCGTAGGTCTTCTTATCTCGATGGTGGTATGTTGCTAGACCGTGAAGCTCTGGAGCACTTCCATTACAAGCCATGCATGATGCCTGGCACTCACGTCAGAGACAGCCCGAAGCAGCTGGAGGTGGTAGGGATTAGCACAGGATACGAGAGGGGAGTGGCCGAGCCACTTGGGAGGAATTGCAGGGATCGCATATCTTGTTGCGGCCCTGGTCAACTCTCATTAGTGGATGGATATGGATTAGCTAGCGTGATGCTCCTGGTCTAGAGAGATGGGTGTGGACGGATTTGCATGAACTCGGGGAGGAGACGTCCAGGAAATCACGAGAGAAGAAGCGCTGGCGATTGCTTCTAGGATAACCCGTGGCAGGCAGCTTGCTCGTCGAAACTCTTCCACACAAGTTGGACCCCGTCCTCCGGGTTTTGTACCCCTACCGTCGCTGCCGATCGAGTTAATTCCTCAAAACCATCATATTTGTATCTAAGGTAGTCCAAGACTATTGTTACTGTCAAAAAATCATAAAAGGCCATCGCTTCTGTGTCAAGTGAATAACAAAATGCACTAAACGAGCTGCCAGCCGCGACTAAGTGGAAAACTGACATGCCTGGCCCACCTGTCCGGCTGACTTGGCAAAGAATAAACATGTGGACAAGTGACTAGTCTCTCACCGGTGCCAACGATTGCCGTCGTTCTGCTGCTCCTAAGCCACCAACCGTCGTTCTGTGCCCTCCCGATGAGCTCCTCTCCATGTTCCCCCGCTTTCCCCCTCGATTCCGCTGTTGTTTAGCGCCATCCTGCTGCGCCTGAGCTCACAGCAAGCTCGCGGTCGCCACGCCTCTGCCCCGTGCTCCCGTGCGCCTATGGTCGCCATCCGGTCTTTCTTCGTCTTCGTTTGAGTGTTTACAGGTTTGATCCTTCTAATCTACGACTTTCTTCATCGATAATGGTTGCTGCTTTGGTGTGCTGGTCCTTATGAGGCCTTAGCACGACTGTTTCCCGACTGTCTACTACATCAAGGTTTGCCCAGCTCCGGTGAAGGAGGGACGATGATGGCGGCGCGCCTTCGGCTCGCTCCAATGCTTATAGTCGTCGCTAGTTGTTTTAGGGACATGGTTGTAATTTTTATTATCCGTGTTGTTCTTTGTATTATCATGATTGAAAATGAATAGATTGAAAGTTTCTCGAAAAAAGAAAGAAAGAATAGATGTAAGCAAGTGGACTTATGTTTGAAACCTAAGCATGACAATTTACTACTTGCGCAAAAAAAAACACGAGTTGGTTGTTTTCGTAGTAACTTGTAGCTTGCAATGTTTCTTGACCATCTTGTGAATTTTGCACAGGGCGCAAATGAACATGCTTTAAGTTCCAAATTTTATATGCACATACTTCTATCCATTATCCACATGCATGCTTTTTTACACTTTCTAAAAAACATAAATAATGTGTTTTTAGTGAAATTCCCCTATAGAGATCATACATGCCTAGATTCTACAAATCCGATCTAGTTCAGTGGACAACATAATTCAAACGGAAAAAAGCAACTCATATAATTATTTTCTGAAAATGAAAACAAAAGCACACAAGATCACAAATATAGCTAAATCCAAACACAATGCTATGTACTAAATCAACGACAATTAATATGGATAGGGGAGTACAAGTTGAATATGTCCCGTCGAGAGAAAAATAACTCGATTTATGCCGTCATACCAATAATTGGAGTAAATGATTATTTGTGCCATTCCACAATTCAGCTTTATCCCCCCCTCCCCCCCCAATGTTTAGTTTCTTTTGTGCATAACACCGGGTAATCAACACTGTGCTTCTTTCGGGATAAGTTTTACTGAAACCTAAGTACTTGCCTAGGTTCTAATCATGCATACTTGTGTCCATTCTTTACATGCATGGTGTTTTTCCATAATCTTTTGAAACATAAATAATTTGTTTATGGACAAATTTCATATAAGGGATCATACATGCCTAGGTTCTAATAATCCGCTCTAGTTTCGTGAAAAACATAATTCAACCTGACAAAAGGCTCAAATTCATGTCATTAATTTCTAAAAGAGAAAACAAAATCCTATATGATTACAAATGGCTAAATCCAAGTTTAATATGTTCCATATTGATTTATGCTATCATACTGAATAACTGGAGTATCATAGCTTATGCTCGTCACACAAATCAATTCGTTCACTTTTTTTTCTACAAAAAATATGATTAGTTTATTCTGTGCATAACACTAGGTAATTCAGCGCCGTGCTTCATTTGGGACAAGTTTCGCTAGAAACCCGAGTAAACGCATAAAAACATTCACACATCCACTGCCGATGATTAGAGTCGTGGAGATTCAAGATTGATGAAGTCAACATAAACATTTTGTTATTGATGGAAGCATCACCCCACATAGAAAAAATATTCACTTTAATGAGAGACAGAAAGTGTCAAACCTAGGTTTTACTCCATGGCAACTTATAGATAATCGCCCTCCTAAACCATCCAACCAATGGTTGCTTTGTTTCCATGAATTTCCATCTTTGACGAGCCAACTTCACTATAGGAAGGCGATGATGACCTTTACACTCACATGAAAAAGTCGTAATGTAAATACTAATCTACTATCTACTTCTACTACTACTTATAAAAGCACGAGTTTGGTGAATCCAAATGATCTCAACCATCCAATCACCTTTGTCCAACGTCTCATGCCGCTCCAATGATGTACCCCCATCACATCACTAATAAACTGGAAATAACATTAATGCATTTAATTGCAATTGCTCTGGGAAACATCATTAATTGCATTAATTTCAATTAATCTTGAAAAATCATTAATTACAAAAATATTCTTTGTAATGGCATGCTCTAATGCTTTATATCCCCTCAATCATACCAGGCCACAAGCCCACAACCAATAATCTAAATAAGAAGGGCGAGTGGAAGAATCTTCTACACCGATGCATATGATTATGGACTGTATGCCTGGTAAACCCCCAAGACCCAGCAACAGCACATGGTCGAGCCATCCAGCCGGTGGTGTATGCGGAGGCATCACCTAGAGGTCAAGCGGAGTAGGTACGAAGCAGCATCACTTTGACGACCATATATCACGAGCTAGGACCTTGCTGCACCGAGGAGTGAGACCGAAGGGTGTACCACATCCTTTGAGTGGAGAAATGAGGGTGTCACGACATGTATGCAGACGATGCAAAGTCACGACAAACCAAACCACAACACACAACATAGCTCGGATTTGAGAATGGGCAAACATAAGCAACATCTGTGCAACGAATAAGAAGAGTCGTCACAGTGGGTGATGACTAGGTATCGCCCCTCGACATGCTATTAAAGTGAACGTGCATTGCAAGTTCACTAATTATCTTACGTGCGCGACAGGATGCGTGAGCCATAGTCCCTAGAGGGATGGTAAGACATACACAATCTGAAATCTTTATTTCACTGCTTTATCCATACATTTCGTTTCGAAGAATTCTTTCCCTGCAAAAAAATAAAATAAAAGTTAAGGCGTTTCCCTTGTATGTTTGTTGGCTAGCTAAGTAAAGAGAAACCTTAAGCATAAAGAAACCGAGAAAAATATTTTATCAAAAGAAAAAACTGAGAAAATATCCAGAGAGAAAGACCAAGAAAATAAATACTAGAAAAGGCCAGGGGCAAAACCGTAATCCGGCGACACTTTGTTCCCATGTCCCAAAGGCGAAGTTGCTCCCGTCCTCCACCTACAAATACGCACACGCCCCCCCATCCGCACCTCTCTCTCTCTCTCTCTTCCTCCTCTCCCCCCTTCTCTCTCTCTCCACACGGCGCCCTCGCGCGCACGCACACACATACACCTGTCTCCGCCTCCGCTCCGCTTGTTCCCGAGTGCGCCCGCTGCATTCCGATCCCGCCGGCCAATTGGTTCGGCGCCGGCGCGGGAGCGATGGTGTCGGGCGGGTGCGTGGGGACGGAAGGGGGCGCGGAGCCGGAGGACGCGGCGGCGGCGGCAGGGGCCGAGGAGGTGGCGGCGGCCGCGGCGACGGCCCCCGCGCGCGCGAGGGAGCTGGTGGTCGGGTACGCGCTCACGTCCAAGAAGGCCAAGAGCTTCCTCCAGCCCAAGCTCCGGGGGCTCGCCAGGTACCGACGACGTCGCCTGTAGATTTGTCCGGTCGCGTTTGTTTCAAGTCTGTCTAGGTGCGGAGAGATAATCTGGTTGGAAATGCGCCGATTATTGTTTTGGAGATGATTAACTTGTCCTGCATTGGGGGAAAAGCGCTTGGTGCGACGGCCCTTGTTGTTTGTCCATGTCAGTTTTGGATGAAACAGGAAAAAGAATCTTGCCCAGGTTCTGCACAATTTGGAAGATCAGCGGGAATTCATGATCCTTCTGGTCACACTCCGTAAGCAAGAGGAGAACTTACTGAATGATATATATGGTTTGTTAATGTTATTGTGTTAATTAACACCTCGTTCATTGACCTCTGTTCTTGACTGGAGAAGATTCAGGACACACGGGGCCCCCTTCTTTAATCTGCTTAGGGAGAAATGGCTAGTGCATATCATTGTCCCACCCACTAATTGTTTGTTTGAGTTAAAGAGATCACAAAGCTGTTGAGCACAAAAGGAAGGGGAATACTTTAGCTCCAAATAGGATTAAAAGTGGGAAAACGTTTTTATCAAGTTATAGTCCAAAAGGCGGTGAAAAG
Organism: Triticum aestivum; assembly: GCF_018294505.1. Classification (NCBI taxonomy): domain Eukaryota; kingdom Viridiplantae; phylum Streptophyta; class Magnoliopsida; order Poales; family Poaceae; genus Triticum; species Triticum aestivum. The sequence continues at coordinate 32,848,750 of NC_057805.1, forward strand.
GGTTTCTTGATTGATACTCCCGATCGTGATATCCATTAGCATATGGTTTGCTTTGTTTACCCTGCACGGTATGCTTTATAGGCTTTTATTTTTGGTTTATTATGCATTATGGAGGTTTTCTTGACATCTGTTTCAGTAGTTACCAACAATTTCAGATAATTTTAGAACACCTATTTGTTCAATCAAAGAATCAGAGTCTCATTTTTGTAGAATCATTGTGTGCACTGACTGAAATTAGTCTATTCAAGCACGTCTTTGTATTGATGCTGTTTTCTTTGGGATAGGATAGTGACATCGATGCACTCCCTGTCTTATGGTAATATTATATTCGCTTCCAGTAGTGACCCTTTCTTAATTTATTCAATAAGCCGTAACTTAAGTAGATCCCTGAACTAATCCAGGAAGCTGCCGCTGAAATGCTCTGTTTTGACATTATTCGAGTAATTGTGTGTAACCTTATTACAAAATGTTCGTGTTATTGACCGGTGTGACCAAGTGTGTATGGTAAGCAACTGCAGGGTTCCAAGTTGGCTTAAATACACTAGAGATCTAAAATATGTCATCAGTTTGCAAAGTGCAGTTAAATGCTCAGTTTATTACTTGGCAGCTTGTGCCATCCTCACATCACTAGGACCAGAGATGTGGATTGCCGAATATGAAAATAGTATAGGTCCAGCATGATAAGATTCTGATAATAGTTAAAGGATCCACATGATTTAACATGAGCATTACCTTTTATCATGCAAATCAGCACATCACTAGTGCTCAGTGTGGACTAAAAATTCATTCTAGTATAATTATCATCAAACCAGGTTCATCTATCTTATATAATATTCAATATAATATAACCCGTAAACATTCATTTCAAGACAATTTACTGCCCATTTCTGTTGTCTGGGCACTTATTAACATACAAGAGGTTGGAGACTTTAAATATTTGCATTATTTTAGGGTAAGTGCTTTTAAGTTGTAAATTTATAACTTGGGTTAATATGTTGAAGTGTTGGCTAGCCGCCAATTGCTTCCGTTGAGCAACTGGTGCTGCAGACTTACTTATTTGTTAGATTTTCCAGATTATTTGCTTCTCATCCTTGCAAAATTAATGCAGGAAGAAAGGCATTCAATTTGTTGCAATTGATCAAAAGCTTCCACTGTCAGATCAAGGCCCTTTTGATGTTATTCTGCATAAGGTAGCTATACGGAGTATATTTAACTCCTACCCATGTATTTTATGTCAAGGGAGTGTTAAAATTTTAGTACTGTTCTCTGAGATTTCCTTTTTTTTTGCGAAAAGTATTTTCTTATTCATTGACGGCAAAATGATAACATTGTATTTTCTACAGTTGACTGGAAAGGAGTGGCAACGACGGTTGGAGGTCAGTAGCATACAATATGTTAAAACCACTGTTGAACTTCTCTTTGCGAGACATGTTCAATATCTTTGTAAGACATTTTCAATATGGTTATTTAAATATTATGCACATTCTGTCTTTTTATCATTTTAAACTTCCGCTGATGGTTTTGCATCATTTTGATAGGAATATAGAGACACACACCCAGAAGTTACTGTTCTTGACCCACCAGGTGCCATAGAACATTTGCTGAACCGCCAATCTATGCTTCAAGAAGTTTCTAAACTGGACCTTGCGGATTGTCATGGTATTTTTTATGAATTTTCTTCTAATTCATGTTTGGAAGTAACCCATCATCCTTACTATGACTATGCAGAAATTCACTTGCCTTTTCTGGTTGAACAAAATTTAGTTCGTTATATTTGGATTAATCTCGTATTAACATGTTGCAAATACTAGTTCAAGTAATGATATGGGTATGTTAAGCGTATATGATATGCTATTAAATGTAGTATTAGGCAATGTGTTCCACTCTTGAAGCTTGGCCGACGTGAACCCTTTATCCTCTTGTCATATCTTTTGTCACGCTGACCCCTTTACCAATGACTGTTGAAGCTTGTTATCCTTTTTGATTGTTTTGTCTTTTATCTTTACACACTTAAATTGGCAGTGAACTTTTATCTGCTTCCATCGAAAATTCCCTCCACTGTCAGTAGCTTGGATATAATGGGTTGGTTCTTGGAACCTTCTCAAAGGCTGATTTGATCACCATGTGCAGTTGATTTTTGCAGGTAAAGTTGGTGTTCCGAAGCAGCTTTTTGTTAACACAGACCCATTGTCAATACCAGCTGCGGTTATGAGGGCTGGGCTATCGCTTCCATTAGGTAAGTCTGCCTTATAAAGGCAGTCCTTTTCTTTTCAGCTACCATAAAGCACTCTGTACTATAGAAACAAAATTCAGGTCACCATTGCCATCTCTCACAGGTGAATGGACATGCTTTGTCCTCTTGACTAGTGTGAAAATTTTGTACATGCTAGAGCAAAGTGTTCATTTTCCAGCCTTTCCTCCATTTCTTGCCTGGTTTATCGGTTCATATGATTGTCATGTTAGTTGTAGTATTTACTTCTGTAGTCTGTACATTTGATGGATAGGTAGTAGGTTGCAGATAGCTTGAAGGATACAAATCCAATCCATGGTAAACTAACTGTATCAGGTCTTCTCCATGTAACCTAATAATAGACAATAAAAATGAACGTCTATTAACGTTAGACATTGCTATGCTTTTTGTATGGCTCGATCATACTAAGGTGTCTGTAGGATTTTCTGTAAATCGATTGGAGTGCTCCCTGTTATTTTTTTTTGAGCCGGAATCAGTGCTCTGTGTTCTGGATGAGATATAAGCAAGGCATCTTTCAGTCTGAAGAGTAAATTGCATTTCTTGCCAGATATTATGTCAGCAGTCAGTGAGTTCCCCCTGTATGTTCACATCATGCACATAACATAAGTGGGCCTTCTTTAATTTTGATACCACTCCTACAAACACACCCAAATCCACACAAAAAACCAATAAAAAACCCTACAGAAACTGACACAGACGCAGAAGCTTACGAGGGCATTCCTCGAGCCATAGCTTTCCTCCGGGGCCCTTCCTTTGGACCCATCGATGATTGAGTGAAAGCTCTCTACGTCTCTAGGCTCCACCCTGCGGCCTGAACAGAAGGAGCAGCAGTTTGACCCTTTCTAGGGTCTGACTGCATAGGTTGTTTATCCCGAGAATGTTTGACATGGACCTCCTCCTGTATGTCAACCCCACGTGTCACCTGACTGCTTGCGCCACTGTCTACTTTTTCTCTTAACCTGGATCGTACCTGGTTCAAAGCACATAACTAGAGCGAGTTCAGTGGTGTTATATACCTTATTTAGATGGCGCAACTTGAAATTAGTTACTCAATGCCTGCTCCAGAATGCAATTACTCCAAGTAACGGCGAGTGTTTGACATTGTTGTTTGAAATGAAGTTTTAACATAAATTTAGGCTGAGTTAATGTTTACCTGACTGGAGTATTTAATCATTGGCATTATTGGGGTCTGTTTTGAATCTCCTGGCAAATTGTCTTTCCAATATGGCCTGTTAACCACTTATACTATGTGCAGTGGCGAAGCCTCTGGTGGCGAAGTCTCATGAGTTGTCTCTTGCTTATGACTCAGCTTCCTTGACGAAGCTTGAGCCTCCGTTGGTTCTTCAGGAATTTGTTAACCATGGTATTGTACTTGAATTTTATCTGGTCGTTCCTAAGAATATTTTTCCAGTTCTGTATTAACCTTTTGTTTTTGTTTCTCTCATTTATAGGCGGCGTCTTATTTAAGGTCTACATTGTTGGGGATGCAATTAGGGTAGTGCGTAGGTTTTCACTGCCTAACGTGGATGAGGGTGACCTGTCAAATAACGCCGGAGTGTTCCGGTTTCCGAGGGTCTCTTGTGCTGCAGCCACTGCGGAGGATGCAGATCTTGACCCCCATGTTGCTGGTAAACTTCCATGCCTTGGGTTCTCTTGTCTTACAGTAATTGTTGGCATGTTGCCGTTCTACGTTGATTTCAGAATGTACATTTGTGAACTGATGTTTTTACATATTGCATCAGAACTGCCTCCAAGGCCACTGCTTGAGATATTGGCAAGAGAGCTGCGCCGCCGACTGGTACCAGAGATTCTTGCACTTGTTAGTTTTGCTTCATTTGATGCCATATGATTAATATCACCTGTATACCTGATTGACAGGGTCTTAGACTGTTCAACATAGATATGATCAGAGAGCATGGGACAAGGGATCGGTTTTATGTTATAGACATGAACTATTTTCCTGGTATGTGATCAAACTTGTTTCAAGAGTGTCTAATTTATCTGATATTAGTTGAGCTGTCTTCTGCTTATGAGTTTCGAATAGCACATGGATTTGTTAAAATAAATAAACATTATTACTTCTTGGAGAACACTCTGGATTAACAGAATCTTACTTTGGTCAACCAAAAGTCACATGGTTCCTTGTTGCATTCTCAAGAAATGACCGGTCTTGGGTACACTGCGAAGTGAGATGTTTACCTCCCATGTCAGGCTGTCAGCTAACTCATTGTATCAACGCAATCTGGCTAGTAGGTGCAAAATGAGGATAGGACCATTATGGCATTTTTACAAGTATTAGAAATTCCTCAGACGAATCTTTTTTGGTTGCAGGGTATGGTAAGATGCCTGGATACGAGCATGTTTTCACCGACTTCCTGCTGAGCCTAGACCAGCAGAAGGAGTACAAGCGACGACTGGGCTATACGTCGGGTGAGGGGTGAAGAGTCGAGGCCGACCAACTTCCCTCTGACCTTTGCCAGTATGTTGTCTCTTCGCATTCGCTGTGTGTACGAATGAATGTGCATATCAGGAGGAGAAGGATCATCAAGTCTCATCTGTGGTAGAGTTGGGCATCAGTAGTTGCGATGATAAGGCAGCGAGGACTGTGTTGAACTGTAATTATTAATCCGCATTTTGGCGCAACTGTGTTCTCTTCATGTTCTTGAATAATCTCGTTCGGCCTAGCAATGGAATCGAGCGGGTATCCGCACCCACATCAGGTGTCCCAGAAATCTCAAAGTTATGTAGAACAATCCACGCAATATTTCCCTGCTGACGTGTGGTTGTGCACTGGCGGAGGTCTTGGCTAAAACGCCGACCTGCAACATGGCCGGGTTGCTTTGCTTCTACCGTTTGTGTGAGAAAGAACGGCATGCTACTCGTTCCTAGACTTATCGCGACCGCCTTGACTGCCTATGTCTGAAGCTTCTGTGGTGACACGATGTTAAGGTATGCCTGAAGCTTCCCTGGTGATACGGTGTTTCAGATGTGTATGTAGACTATAACAAATTTAGCTAGCTGACCTCTTAAGCATGTCCATGTGTAACCGTAAGTGTTATTTGGTGAGATGCAAGCGGAACTGGCTGGCAGACAATGCCATAGTGTTACTTGTTTCAGTTTTAGGCAAGTGATGACAAATTATGGACTAATTTATGAGTTTCGTGGGGACGTTGTGGGATGCCACTTGCACCCGCCGTGTGGTTAGGATAATTTCTGCCTGAAATCATTTCCGAATCTAATAGCATATATTGTGCGAGAGATTTGGACATCTAGACACATTATGTTTGAAATCCTAGACCGGTTAGGATACGATATATGCTATGACATTATTAACATCCGATGATATGAGCAATCTGATTTTTCTAGCCGGAATATCCAATACTTTTAAATACGACTATCGAATTTATCGGTAAAATTTTAATTATTAACTTGTGACACATGAGTGTTACCTTTATAAGATGGCACATGTGCTTGTCAATGTTTTATTATGGTTTTTTGCTACCTTACACTGTTTTATGTATCCTGAATGTGTACAAGTATTACTACTTGCTCATTTTGAGCATAGCTTTAGTTGTATACATCGGTTAAGGTGCAATATGTCATTTCCGACTTCAGGCTGTTACTCATGTCCGAATCCGACAAAACCAGTATCCAAATCCGCATCCAACAGCTATCTGTCTCGCTGCTGGGTCTCTTTTTCTTTCTTCCATATAAAATAAGATATAGTTTGAGCAGTACGAAACCGAATCCACACCGGTTTCATCCGTATATTTGCGATTACTTGAAGTGGAAATAGCTCGTTACAAATGTGTCAGGTCGAGGTTACCATCATTTTATGTTTAACATGAGAAGGTGAAATCGTAAGCCATTAGTTCCTAATTAATCTGCACAGTTAGCAACTCGGAAACCAAAACAAACCTGTACCTACAACATACATAGGATCGAACAAGCCAGTTAGTTAGCTCCATCTTAATCATCATCGTGGTCGTCTACTTGGGCTAACCCACCCTAGATACACGTATAATTAAGGTCGAGATTCATCGACCGTAAGCCACAGATCGGCCGGTAGCTAGCCAAGGCACAAATAAAAGAGAGCCAAAACAGCACAACATCAGCGGCGTCCGCTGGAGCTCCCGTGCCGCTCCTCGATGTGCTCCTGGATGATGGAGCCGGCCACCTCCTGCACCGTGTCGCAGAGCTCCTGGCTCGAGTTGGACGCCTCCTGCGCCGGGTCCTCCATGATCATCTCCATCGGGATCTCGTCGGCGCTGCCCGGGGGCGACTGGCAGTAGGCGTCCAGCAGGTGCTCGTGGATCTCCCGCATCCTCCCGGACTGCTCGTCTTCTCTGTCCAGCTCGATGAAGTCCTGCGCACGCGCACACACGCCCAACATTCACAATTTTGCATTTTGCTTTCAAAGAGGAAACGAAGTGCCATGAATGAATGAATGTATGTGCGCATGTATGATGATGAGACCTGGGCGGAGAAGGAGTTGAAGATGCGGGAGAAGCGCTGCCTGCAGTACTCGTTGAAGAGGATGGTGCCGATGAGGAGCAGGATGGTGAACCCCGTGGAGATCGGCGCCTTCTTGATGGTGAAGACGCCCAGCGCGATGATCTGCGTGAGCACCAGGGAGAACACCATGGTGTTGTGCATGATCGGCCACAGCTTCCCTCCCATCTCGTACTTGGGGTAGTACACGTTCAGAATCTGCAAGCATGCATGCATTAGAAGAAAATTGCCCGTTCGATCCTTTCATGGATGATCAATCAAGTTATCAACATATGCTGTATATACCTGGTTTCGGTACACCAAGTAGCCGAGGCAAAAGTAGACGAGCAAGAAAGGCAGTATGAGAGGCGCCATGATCGAGAACGTGAAGCCGAGCACGTTGAACATGAGGACCTTGGGAACTTCGGTGTGGTAGGGGAAAGAGTAGACGTATTCTGGCTCGTCCTGGTAACAACATATGAATTTCCTGAAGAAGTTGTACACCAGGTTGTACACCTGCAGTATCTCCGAGCATAGACTGAACCAGCCTGATGTGAGGACGTAGGTCATGAAAAACGTTGCCTGCCATGCCCATCCAAAGAAAGCACACAGTTAACAAACCCATCATCAGTTAGTTAATCCCTAGTGCTCCCTCCGATCCAAAATAAGTGTCGCGGTTTTGAACTAAGGTCAGCCTACCTGCTTTGGCACGAGCTCGGCTAGCATAGACGGCATGTCCTTGGGTCTAGTGAGCACGTTCAGCTGGTTGAGCACGGACCCTGATAGCACGTTCACAAAGAAGACATTCCAGATGTTGAAGATGAGAATCTTGGTGCACGCGCTCGTCTTCCTGCCGCTGCGAGAAATCGACCCCTCGATCGCCGAGAAGCGCATCATCAGGGGAGGAACGGTGTACAGGGACAGCAGCAGGACCACGCTAGGGAGATATCCCGTTACGACTCTCACGCAGAATGACCTGCACGAACAAGGGATTCTTTCTCTTTCAGGCTCAGGGCATGAAGCATGATGCAACAAGCTCAGTCGTCAGCTCCTTGCAAACCTGTTAACAAAGTGAACTCTCTATGATTATTGTTTAAGATTCTACTACTTACGTCTTTAGTGCGCCTCTCAGGTTTGGGAACATTTGCTTGAGCTGTTCCAGCTGCATCATGCTTTGAACAAACGCGACGGGTACGATGAAGACAAACATGAAGAAGACACTAGCCGCGAGCGTCGCTATTTTCCGGAGCCAGATCTGCCTGTAGGGTATCCAGAGGTTCGACCAGTAGACGTCGCGCGGCTCCGGCGCCAGGTTTGTCACCCATAGCATAGGGTTCGAAGACTGAAGAACTTGGGAAGCCACAATCGCCGCGTAGCGAGTCTTGAAGAACACTATAGCACCTGGGCAGTCCTGTTCGATCGGCAGTAGGACTAGATTTATTTATGAGGAAAGAATGCATAGAAATCGTAGTTTGACAACATGCTACTGCCTCAGATAAAAAAGAATGAGATCATGCAATGTGCTGGTCAAAACTTAAAACATGTAGTAATAGTAGTTTTAACTAGATCAAGTGACAACGATGACCTTTTGAGCTTCGACTACTTCTGGATCAGTGAGGTCTGACTTCTTGGCCTCGACGAACTTGTTGCGGTAAAGCTCAAACGAGGAAGCTTGTACTCCGCAGAGACCACATCTATTCAAGCTAGACCGCATGTTCTGGTCAAATGCCGAAAGTTTTACTCTTACAAATTTCCTGTAAGCCCTCTCGGCACTATCCTGCAAAAACAGAGTTTGAGGAAATGATCTCAAGTAGTCAGTACAAGATATCCATATATGCATATATAGGGCCTCTGCGGTGTCGAGCTGAATTTGAACGACAAGTGTAAAAGTAGCGCATACACATTTTACCAGTGCAGCGAAATTGAATCGAACTAACTCAGAAGTGTGAACATGCATCATAGAAATTCGATCATTTTGAAGTGTAGAGAACATCAAAACTGTAGACTAGTTTCACAAGAATAAATTTCATAGAGCATAGGTAGATAATTTGAGTTCCAACTAATCATATTTGAAAAGCAGAATTCTTACCACAAAATTCTGCAACTTTCCTTTTCGATAGATCATTTGATGTGACAGGTAACTAGATCCATGATAGTTAAGAAAGAAATTCCTGATGGTGTCATCAAGAAGCTCGTTGTGTGACTTTGGAATCGAGCGAACAAGGACAGCAAAATGACCCGGATTGGGTGTTGATCCAGTGATGTGTGCTAATCTCTTTCTTGAGATATACCTGTACTCCTGCAACATGAAGATGTGTAATCAGCTGCAGCATATGGTTGCTCTGAACTTTTTTGGGTAAGAATCTTTTGGTAACAAACATGAACAGCATCATGGACAGGTCTTACTTGGAAAAGAAGAATACAAGCTGAGATTGTTATAACATATAAAGCAGTACAATGCACCCAAAGCCTGTACATGAAAACAAAGGCCGCGTGTCAGTCAGATTATTTGAATTCAGTAACTAAACGAGATATACAAATAAAGATGCAGCTTACTTGCTTGATCCTTCCTTGAGATTTGCAATGGTGAATACATTGAGCGACTCCGCTGGGACCCGCGTGTGGGCCATTTCTTGGCCATTGTAATTCACAGGGAGCACTCCAAAGACACAGATAAGGGTAGTTATGGAGAAGATGCGTATGCTGCATCAGTCCGCAACAAGCAAGCAAGCAAGCAGCATGTAATTGTAAGTAAAACAAACACAGAAAGAAGCAAACAATGGTGGTTATCAGAGGGTGATGGAATTTGACCTGAAGATGAAGAGGCGTAGGAAGACGACGGAGTCGAGTCCGGCGACGCGTCGGATCTCGTCCTCGGTGCACCAGTACGCCTTGACGAGCCAGCCGGCGGTGGGGAGGAGCCTCTCGAAGGAGAAGTAGTCCACCTGCTCCCGGAACTTCTCCTCGGCGAGCCGCCGGCCGAAGTAGACGCGGAAGTTGTGCGGCTGCTTGCGGAGGATGGAGTAGAGGGACAGATAGAGAATGCACAAGGCGATGTTTATGCCCGCCGAAGTCAGAAGGGCGGAAAATTCCATCCCCTGCCTCCTCTACCTTGTGCTCTTGGATCTCCTGACCATCTACCCATGAAAGAACTGCGCACGCACGCACGCACGCAAAGATTTCATTCAGTCCATCGGATAATTAATCAATCAATTCTGCACGTTCGATGAATTAATCGACAGCATGCATCTTAATAATTCTGCTGTTCTTGGCGGATTGCATTTTGATTTCCGATCAATCAATACCAAATGCGATCCTTTGAGATGCGAAATGACACACTGCAATAAATAATTCCCCAAACTGCATGCAATGCAAGGGATACGGCGGCTAATCGAGAGGCCGGTCGGTCACGATCGCCGGAGCCAAGCGAACACGGCGCACGGCCGGAGCGAGGAGGGAATTGAGATGACACGCGCGAGGGAGACTTACGGATCGATCGCGCGTCACATGCAACCGGCCTCTGCCGGATCCAGCAGCGCACCTTGGTGTCGTCAGCGATCGCGCGGAGGAGGCGGCGACGGCGGTGGGTCGCCGGCCGGCCGGTGCCCCTTGGCGACGGCGGCGCGCGGGAGGTGGTTGGCGGGGTTGTCGGCGAGGGGAGGGCGGGGCGGAGGCAACCGTGCGCTCGCGGTTGTGGTGGGGGGCGCTGCGTCGTTCGCGTCGCGTCGTGCTGCATGCAGCCGCGTGGCCGTCTTTGGTTTCTTGGCGTCGTTTTTGTTTTTTGAGGGGATGGTGGTTTCTTGGCGTCGTAATAAACGCATAGCGCAGCGCATGTCCCCCTGGCGGCCCGCATTGGCCCGTCACGTCTGATCCAGAAGAGGCGCATTTAAATGGGCCAGACCCATCTTCTACCTCGGGCCGAAAATCGTCTGGCTGGACCGGCTTCTTCTTGCCAGTACAGTCCACCACTAGTGTGCTTGACTAAAAAAGAGAGTCCACAAGTGCGCTTTGCTCGAAAGCAAAAAAAAAAGTTCAAAAAAATCTGGACTAGGGAGAGTAGCGGCGAAAGAAAAACACATTTTAAAACATCTCCTCTCTGGTTCCGGGTGGGCTTGGGAGTTGACCGGGGTTCAGTTCAAGTTCTTATCTTTTTTTCAAGGTAATTCTTCTTATCTTTATCTCGAATCGTTTCTTTTCTTTATGGAAAACACTTGGCATCAACCGACGGATTACACGCGAGCATCCGCCGGCTCATTTGTACCACGCGTGTCCTGCCCGTGTTTTTTTTTCTATCGGTCAACGTGGCCCCTGCTTGTTGTTCATTGTCCGTTACAATGAGTTTCTGCAGTAAGGTCTCTGTTGCAAAGACTGCAACAAGACTGTTGCAGAAAAATTAAGTTTGCAATGAGACCTCTGTTGCAACAAAAAAACAACAACAAGACCTCTGTTGCAAAAAAAAAACTGCAACAAAACCTTTGTTAGAAAAAAATCTTTATGATTTTTTTTGCAACATGACCCGTGTTGTCTGCATCACGAGCTGTGTTGCAATGATAAAAGGTGCGGTCGCCTAATGCACCAGATCCGCCGGCCAACGTGTATCACCGTCCTTTCTTTATGTTCATTTTCATTCGCAAAAGAAAAAAGAATCCTACCATTTTCCCTTTCGGCCGTGGTGGCATAGAGTATATTTTCCACGGTCACTCTCACGTATCTACGTGTCAGCACGAGCGATCTAGCCAGGATAAGCCGTTGACGCGGTACCGTGTGTTGGGTTCGTCCATCTTATCCCGTCGATCGCATTCCCATGGAAGAGCAAAAACTTTGACCGCAGCAGATAGTCATAGTACTACTAAAATCCCAAATACGTCGATGTGTCCAATGCACTCTGATTTAAGAATGCACCCACAAGAACGTACGTGCGTACGTAAGACACGTCCACGTATACTTACTGCGGAAAACGTATTACCACGTCTCCGTGACGCAAAACTTGTACGAAATCCCTACGTTTACACCATGCCAACATAAAATCTAAAATAAAATAAATTTTGCGTTGTGTTGATTCCTCAAAAGGAGTTGCGGTGCGTTGGCAATGAAGTATTCGTACAACAGTGATAAGTAATAGTACTTCCTCTGTCCCAAATCATAATTTGAGATTGGGGACGGTGATAGTAAATACGATATCTGATTCAAAATAAGTGTCGCAGTTTTAAATCAATTCAATTAAAAATTGTGACATTATTTTGTGGTTCTGTAAAAAAAAGGAAAGGCCTCCGACAGGCACAGGACGGTGCGTGAAGGCCACGGACGTGAAAGCCAAGAGGGCTGACGCGCACCCAAGTCAACCGGGCCATGCCTTGGTTGGAATCAATTGCCACTTACAGTTAACGCGTCACTTGACTGGACTTGCCTGTGGATGGGCAGTACCGCGCGTGATGCATAAGACAACCGTACGTGTTACCGTATCGTCGCTGGAGAAGTTGGTCATTCTGGTGGGTGCCGATGCATGTCGACCAAGGTGACCTGACCAGTGACCACTCTACCAGTGTACCAGTGCGCACTGCTACTGCTAGACAGGCGGACAGGCACCGGGGGGCCGAGTGCGGAGGGA